>NW_027507720.1:0-157014 GCF_037356315.1 Lithobates pipiens | reverse complement strand
TGGCTAAATCCAGAACAGAACACGCTGCCTCGTATATCCCTTAATGAGCTCTCCATGCAACGAGCGGAGTCCCTGGAGCACGTGGATGAGAGTCAGCTGTGCGAGGTGGCCGAGGACAAAGGTGACAACAGTGAGGAGGAGGAGGAGAAGATGTCCCGGAGATGAACATCTTCGAATCTTGGCCAGATGGGGAAGCCCACAGGGAAGAGGCTGCGCTTTATGGGCCAAAACATACTTTAGTAATCAGGTGTGTTGCGGTAAACGTGTGTTAATGCGTCGTTGTTGTGGTGACATTCAGCTTGATGCCACAATGTGGCAAGGGAAACTTCTGTTGTCCAGACGCAGCACAATGCAAGGGAATGGGGGTTGCATTGGGGAGAACTGCTGCGTGCTCTGGCAATACGCTACCCCTAATGCAATGGGCATTAACGCATGACGCAACGACCCATAATGCAACGAGCATTAACGCAACGCACAGAAACGGGGACGTGTGAATGAGACTCAAATCTAAATGATTTTTTTATCATAAATATTTCTATAAGACCCCTTTCACACTGGGGCGTTTTTCAGGCGCTTTAGCGTTAAAAAAAGCGTCTGTAAAGCTCTTAAAAGAAGCCTCCATCTGCAGTCCCAATGTGAAAGCCCAAGTGCTTTAATAGCTCTTTCACAATGTCAGCGCCCGAAAAACGCTCGTAAAGCGCCGCTTAAACTAGCAGCGCTTTACCAGCGTTTTTCGAACGTTATTGGGGCGCTTTTAACCCCTGCTAGTGGCCAAATAAAGGGTTAAAAGCGCCCACAAAACGCTGCTGCCAATAGCGTTTTTCAGGCGTTTTACAGGCGCTTCCCATTGATTTCAATGGGAAGAGGCGCTTTAGGATCGTTGTATTCACCGCTCCAAAAGCGCTGCAAAGAAGCTGCTTGCAGGACTTTTTTTGACGCCCTGCCAGCGCAGCGCCTCAGTGTGAAAGCACTCGGGCTTTTACATTGGGATTGCAGTTACGGCTTCTTTCAGGTGCTTTTTTTAACGCTAAAGCGCATGAAAAACACCTGAAGAAAAACGCCCCAGTGTGAAAGGGGTATAAATAATAATCTTGCTATAAATATTATTTGTAACAATGGCCACAGTTAAAGCGGCACAAGCTGCATTTTAGGGCTTTACTGCAACTATGGTGTATACAGCAATTCATTACTATGGGCGTGGCGCAGAAACACGCACCCCAAATTACACTGTGTGCCCGAGGCCTTGGGCTCGGTTTGCACTGCTGCGACCTGAAAGCGGTGTGACTTTTATGGTGCGCCTTTGCCGGGTGACTTGCGTACTACTTTAATGCGACTTTTGGGAATGGGTAATCTTCCTTTTAATGTTGGTTCCAAATCTCATCATTATAGCTTTGGAGGGGACTTCCATTGGCGCAGGTCGGGTAGAAGTCGCCTTGAAGTAGTACAGGAACCTTTTGGAAAGTTGGAGTGACTTCAGTAGTGCCAATAAGATTACTCGCATGGGGTTTTTACATGTCTTGCGACTTTAGGGGATCTCACAAGTCAGATCCCAAGTCGCAGCAGTGCGAACCGAGACTTGGGCTGCATTTGCACCTGGGTGTTTTTTGTCATTCCAAATCGCATCAATATAGATAAGGTTTCGGCTTGGAGGCGACTTTCATTAAAGGCTATGGGCACAAGTCGGATAGAAGTCCCCTTGAAGTAGTACCCTTTTGGAAAGTCGCAGCGACTTCAGTAGTGCTAATACGATGGCTCTCATTAATTAACATGGGGTTTGCCAAGTCGCAGCAGTGTAACCCAAGACTTAGGCTGCATTCACACCTGGGCATTTTGAATCGCGGATTTGAAACTCCCAGGTGTGAATGCATCCTAAGGCTCGGTTCACACTGCTGCGACTTGGGATCCGAGTTGTGAGATCCCCAAGTCACATGACGTGAAATCCCATGAGAGTTGTCTTATTAGCACTACTGAAGTCGGAGCAATTTTTTATTTTTTGGAGGGGGTTCCTGTTCTACTTCAAAGTGATTTCTATCTGACTTGTGCCCATAGACTTTAATGGATGTCGCCTCCAAGCCGAATCTTCATCTGTATTGATGTGATTTGGAATGGCAAAACGCACATTTCTGATGCCATTCATTTGAATGACACCTAAAAAAAAAACTGTTGCGCGGCAAACCGCATCGCATGATGCAAATTATCCAAAAAAAAATAACAAATCTCCTGAACAAGCTTCATGTGATGCGTTTTGCAACGAGATTTATTGCGTGACGATCGCGGCTTAACCACACAGGGTTTTTTTTTTTGTTTTGTTTTTTTGTCATTCAAATGAATGACGTGAAATGTGTGTTATGTGATTTGTCATTCACACCTTTTGAAATTGCAGACAGAATCGCGGTAAATATGCCTGTGATTCAAAGCGCTGTGTTAGGAATCCACAAAGTGAATGTCTTTTACTGAGATCCAAGGATTTCCTCCTTCCTGTAACCGGTGCTATATAGAGATCTTTTGTTTTAGATTTTTGTCTCTTCTTCTTTCTTTCTTTCTTTTCTTTTTTTTTTTTTTTTTTTTTTTTTTTTTTTTTTTAAACCTTTTCCAAATGTATTTCTTATCTCAAAGGAAAAAAAAGTAACCTTTTTCGGATCTGTCTGTCGCTACATTTTATCCAACATTGACAATAGAAGGTACTGACAATTTCTCAGCATTTTTCATACAGAATATGAAGGATTTATTGGTTTCAGATCTGGAGAGGGAGAGGGAGAGAGGGGGGGCTGGGTGACAAGGAGAGAGGGTTGGGGGGAGGACAAGGGGAGGGAGGACAAGGGGAGGGAGGGAGAGAGAGGGGAGGGGGTTGGGGGAGGACGAGGGGAGAGAGGGGGGGTTGGGGGGAGGGAGGACGAGGGGAGGGAGAGGGGGGGAGGGGGTTGGGGGGGGGGGGAGAGAGAGGGGAGGGGGTTTGGGGGGAGGACGAGGAGAGGGGAGGACGAGGAGAGGGGAGGGGGGGTTGGGGGAGGAGAGGCTGACCTGGGCGTAATGGTTTAGTGTAGGGATGAAGGCGCCTTCCTCCTTCTGTTACAAAGTATCTAAATCTGCTAGTCTGTCTAACACTCCCCTACTCCCTAGACTGACATTGCTGCTGTCCAAAGGTGCCCCCATGCTCCTTCCTCCAGAGTGGGGGGGGGAGGGGGGCGGCGACGCTCCTAATACACGAACGAAGGCAGCCGCCACATCTACTGACTGGTAAGCTGCAAATATATGATGAGTTTGGGTTTGAGTTTAATACCACTTTGAGTGCTGCATGTTCTGTAATGTGCATTACTTCCAGAGGGGGATTGCCATGGTATGGAAAGACCAATGCCCCAGGTCCCCCCCCCCCCCCCCCTTTAAAAAAAAAAAAAAAAAATATATATATATATAGTAATATGATGGGTGGGTTGTTGCAAAATGAAAGTTTTGGGGATATTTTACTTTTTTTTTTAATCTGTTGAAGATCAATAAAGAAAACTGTATAAATTATATTTTGTGAAGATGAATTTACTGATATTTATAGGTCTCAATATTAAAATTCTGCAATATTTGCCAATTTTTACTAGTAATTTGTTATCCTATAAATGTGCTTCTCAATAAATACTAAACTCTGTATTGAGGTATAAAGTCTGTTTTTATTGTTTTACCTGGAGCCCAGCCAATGGGGTTCCTGGAGATAATCCATATTTATATCTCATATATTTACAAAAATGTGAGGGGTGTACTTACTTTTCTCAATTACTGTGTGTATGTATATAAAAATAAAATTATATATATGTGTGTGTATAATAAATAAAAAAAGAAATAAATATATATATATATATATATATATAATTTTTTTTTTTTTTTTTTTTTTGTGTGTGTGTGTGCAGGTCTGGTCTGTGTGTGTAAAAAAATTTTTATATATATATTTATTAGACACATATTCCTGCCTACACACATAAAAAAATTTAATTATTTTAAATTTATTTTATTATTATTTATTATACCTCATGGCAAAGAACTCTCTGAAGATAAGAATTGTCGCTCTACATAAAGATGGCCTAGGCTATAAAAAGATTGCCAAGACCCTGAAACTGAGCTGCAGCACGGTGGCCAAGACCATGCAGCGGTATAACAGGACAGGTTCCACTCAGAACAGGCCTCGCCATGGTCCACCAAAGGAGTTGAGGTCACGTGCTTAGCGTCATATCCAGAGGTTGTCTTTGAGAAATAGATGTGAGTGCTGCCAGCATTGCTGCAGAGGTTGTAGGGGTGGGGGGGTCAGCCTCTCGGTGCTCAGACCATACGCCGCACACTGCATCAAATTGGTCTGCATGTCTGTCGTCCAAGAAGGAAGACCAGAAACAGTTTGCTGAAGACAAGCAGACTAAGAACATGGATTGCTGGAACCACGTCCTGTGGTCTGATGAGACCAAGATAAACTTATTTGGTTCAGATGGTGACAAGTGTGTGTGTGGGGCAACCAGGTGAGGAGTACAAAGACAAGTGTGTCTTGTCTACAGTCAAGCATGGTGGTGGGAGTGTCATGGTCTGGGGCTGCATGAGTGCTGCCGGCACTGGGGGGCTACAGATCATTGAGGGAACCATGAATGCCAACATGTACATGCAGAGCATGATCCCCTCCCTTCAGAGATTGGGCCGCAGGGCAGTATTCCAACATGATAACCACCCCAAACACACCTCCAAGACCACCACTGCCTTAACCTCTAGAGCAGGGGTCTCAAACTGGCGGCCCTCCAGCTGTTGGGAAACTAGAAGTCCCATCATGCCTCTGCCTGTGGGAGTCATGCTTGTAACTGTCAGCCTTGCAATGCCTCATGGGACTTGTAGTTTCGCAACAGCTGGAGGGCCGCCAGTTTGAGACCCCTGCTCTAGATATTCGCGCTATAGCCGAATGACATCAACAGCCCGGACCTGCATTGACGGGAGGACATCTATTGACATCATCCCGTGCACGAGCGGCCTGCACTCCTCCTGAAGGGCACGTGCGTGCTCTGTGATCAGCGTAGGGGTGGGGGGGTCAGCCTGTCGGTGCTCAGATCATTCGCCGCACACTGCATCAAATTTGTCTGCATGGTTGTCATCCCAGAAGGAAGACTCCTCTAAAGATGATGCACAAGAAAGCCAGCAAACAGTTTGCTGAAGACAAGCAGACTAAGGACATGGATTGTTGGAACCATGTCCTGTGCTCTGATGAGACCAAGATAAACTTATTTGGTGTCAGATGGTGACAAGAGTGTGTGGGGGCAACCAGCTGAGGAGGACAAAGACAAGTGTGTCTTGTCTACAGTCAGGCATGGTGGTGGGAGTGTGATGGTCTGGGGCTGCATGAGTGCTGCCGGCACTGGGGGGCTACAGATCATTGAGGGAACCATGAATGCCAACATGTACTGTGACATACTGAAGCAGAGCATGATCTCCTCCCTTCAGAGACTGGGCCGCAGGGCAGTATTCCAACATGATAACCACCCCAAACACACCTCCAAGACCACCACTGCCTTGCTAAAGAAGCTGAGGGTAAAGGTGATGGACTGGCCAAGCAGGTCTCCAGACCTAAACCCTATTGATCATCTGTGGGACATCTTCAGACGGAAGGTGGAGGAGCGCAAGGTCTCTAACACCCACCAGCTCCGTGATGTCGTCATGGAGGAGGGGAAGAGGACTCCAGTGACAACCTGTGAAGCTCTGGTGACCTCCATGCCCAAGAGGGTTAAGGCAGTGCTGGAAAATAATGGTGGCCATACAAAATATTGACACTTTGGGCCTAATTTGGAGATTTTCACTTAGGGGTGTACTGACTTTTGTTGCCAGCGGTTTAGACATTAATGGCTGTGTGTTGAGTTATTTTGAGGGGACAGCAAATTTACACTGTTATACAAGCTGTACACTCACTACTTTACATTGTAGACAAGTGTCATTTCTTCAGTGTTGTCACATGAAAAGATTTACACATACTGTATATATCTAATATATACACATAGGGGGTTATTTACGAAAGGCAATTCCACTTTGCAGTGAAAGTGCACTTGGAAGGTCAGTTGCTGTAGATCTGAGGGGGACATGCAGGGAAAATAAATAACAGCATTTTAGCTTGTACATGATTGGATGATAAAATCAG
Source organism: Lithobates pipiens (assembly GCF_037356315.1). Classification (NCBI taxonomy): domain Eukaryota; kingdom Metazoa; phylum Chordata; class Amphibia; order Anura; family Ranidae; genus Lithobates; species Lithobates pipiens. The sequence goes on along the minus strand of NW_027507720.1, from coordinate 150,869 downwards.
CAAAGCTTCCCCTCATTTCTGATCTACCTTAGATTTACAGTGACTGAACTTCCAAGTGCACTTGTAGTGCAAAGTGGATTTGCCTTTCGTAAATAACCCCCCATAGTGTTTATATAAAAGAGCCCATTATGTGTTGCTTCATTTCCACTGAACATCATACAGAGCTGTCTTATCAGATCAGAAAGCAAAAATCGCACTGCATGGAACTCTCCCGCCACCTGCTGGAAAAATGTCAGAATGTGTCATTACATGTAATCCTCAACTACGTGATTTTTTATTTGCTGTGCTCTGTATATTATAAACACGTCATTAAAAAAAAATGAAAATGGCAGAACTTAACAGGATTCACGTCCTGTTAACACCATAGGATTGTCCTCCAGGTTTGGGTTTTTAAGCCGGACCTCCTTGATGAACTGAACCCAAAAAGATCCACTCATCCTTCATGTGGTTATATAAAGATCTATATTTATTTACAGCATAGTATATCAGTATATGGTCATCAATAGAACACACCCCCACATATTTCCATGGCGTAATAATGTATTAGTTCAGGACCACATTGGCCGGGACACCCGGGTATAAAATCCGACTTCTATCCAGTCACTAGAGCCATTCTATTCTCATCTTTATCACCCACCACTGCTCCATTCCAGCCCTAGGATACGGTTGGCATTTGCACTGTGCTTGGACCCAGAGATATCCTGCCCAAACACTGCATCATGGCAGGAGACCACATGGTCCTCCTTCCCTGGCTGAACTAGACCTGGAGATTGTCTGCTAGACCCAAGCACTGCATCATGGCAGGAGACAACATGGTCCTCCTCCCTGACTGAACTATGTCTGGACCTGGATATTGTTCACTAAGCCCAAGCCCTGCAACCTGGTAAGAGACCACATAATCCTCTATACAAAGAAGAACCAAGTACCTTGCACTAGCTACAAGGGAACCACAGAGTAGCAGGGGATCTCGGCGAGGTGTAGTATAAGGAGGTCCTAATGTGTTTGGGTTTGGACCTGGAGATTGTCTGCTAGACCCAAGTACTGCCTCATGGCAGGAGACCACATGGTTCTCCACCTGACATGACTATTTGAACCTGGACACCGTTTGCTACGTCCAACCATTATGGTAGGAGACCACACAGTCCTCCTCCTCCTGACTGAACTATGTCTGAACCTGTTCGATAAGCCCAAGCACTGAGTTATGGTAGGAGACCACACAGTCCTCCTCCTCCTGACTGAACTATGTCTGAACCTGTTCGATAAGCCCAAGCACTGAGTTATGGTAAGAGGACCACATAATCCTCCATACCTAGATGCACCAAATATTTTGCAGTAGCTACAATGGAACCACAATATAGTAGGATATCTTAGTGAGGGTATGTATAAGTGGGTTGGGGGGGTTTAAGCTCAGTATGGCAGGAACCCACCTGATCTTCCTGTTAACATTGATGTGTTTGTTATTATTCACTAGGCTCAAGCACTAGTCCTCCTTCTCCTCCTAACCGGACTAGATTCAGTCCTGGACATTGTGCGCTAGGCGCAAACTACACTACATCAAGGAAGATGCATCATCAAGCTCGACCTCCATACTGAGATGCACCAAGTACATTGTAGTAGCTACAATTAAATGAGGGATTAAGGGGGGGGGGGGGGGGTTTACATTGCTCAGTAATGGACCTCCATCCCATGTTCTGATAGCAGAAAAAAACAAGAAATCTCTTACAAAAATGTGTAGCCAACTTAAGATTTTCTCTTTTTTTATATAAATAAATATGATACATCATTAGGGTTTTCTTTCACCAGTTCTGTCACTAGCTATCCATATGTAAAGTAAAACTATGGACATCTCGTGAAGTCAAACTGTAAGACCCACCACTGGATCAGCATGGGGGTCCAGGCTTGGCAGGGGCTGTCTGCTGTGCTTGACCCTCCTTCCCCCAGTGGTTCTAATCCCTGTCACCCACCCTCCACGGGGCCCACTGACCACACACAAGGATATATGGGTTGAGCTGACAGGCTTGTGATGTCACTTGCATGTCAGCCATTCAGAAAGGTAGGTGGCCAACACATATCAGCTTCCTGGGTGGTTGCAGGGACCACCAATGTGTCAACCTTGCTGTACGATGTGGGGCAGCTCATGTTTGGAAGCTGACCAGTCAGCAACCTCCTAGGGAGACAAGCTGGAGGGGACAGGATGTCCTTTAAGGCAGTTGCTCCGTTTAACAATCTTCAAACCGAAGTTCGGACTCAATGTCGCCACACTGACCAAACTTGTAATGGAATAATTCTAAGATCAGGAGGTGAGAATGGACTTCAACGTGCATGACAGAGGGGTGCTGGGTGAGTGTCTGGTCCCTCATCACTGGGGTCCATCATTGACTGAGATCACAACACTAACTGAATAACCTGCCAGAGTTAGCTCTGTGTGCTATCTCACTGATACCAATGGTGGGGTGGGGGTTCAGGTAGGATGTATGGGGCTTCTTAATTTCTAATGCTGGCCCTGCCTACTGGTATCTAGTAGAACTATTAACAGACAATCTGGAGAACAGTGCATGGGGAAATATTGGCTAATCCATTAAGGGGGGGTTAGGTAGGGTGTTAGGGGTCATATGATTTCGACTGGTGGCCCTGCCTACTGGTAGCTAGTAGAACCAAAGATGGACAATTTGGATAATGGGGTATGAGTTCATATTGGGGTAGGGGGATTTATAATCATAATAGGGTTAAGAACCCCTGATGATAGGTCATATCTGCTGGTTCCTGTGTCTTCACACCTGCCAGTAACAATGTCTCTTTTATGTTGTTCTTGCACAGGTGACATTGGACAAACACTGGTCAGACCACGGCTCAAACATTAACGCACACTACCAGAAGTCAGCGTCCCTCCAAACCAACACCATGAATGACCATCCCAATGTCCACCATGAACATCCATCCTAACGTCCACCATAGACATTCATTGTGAGCGTTGGGATGGACGTTCATGGTGGACATTGGGATTGACGTTCATGGTGTTGGTTTGGTAGTAAACTGACTTCTGGTAGTGTGCGTTAATATTTGAGCCAACCATGAACGCCCATCCCAACTTCCACCATAAACATTCATCCAAACTTCCTCTATGAACATTCTTTCCAACATCCGCTATGAATGCCCATCCCAACATCCACCATGAATGCCCATCCCAATGTCCTCCATGAATGCCCAGCCCAATGTCCACCATAAATGCCCAGCCCAATGTCCACCATAAATGCCCAGCCCAATGTCCACCATAAATGCCCAGCCCAATGTCCACCATAAATGCCCGGCACAATGTCCACCATAACTGTCCATCCCAATGTCCACCATGGCCCTAGCTATCCATATGTAAAGTAAAACTATGGACATCTTGTGAAGTCATACTGGAAGGCCCACCACTGGATCAGCATGGGGGCCCAGGCTTGGCAGGGGCTGTCTGCTGTGCTTGACCCTCTTTCCCCCAGTGGTTCTAATCCCTGTCACCCCTCCCTCCACGTGGCTCCATCCCAATGTCCTCCATTAATGCCCATCCCAATGTCCATCATAACTGTCCATCCCTATGTCCACCATGAACGTTCATCCAAATGTCCACCAAGAATGTCCATCCAAACGTTCCCCAAGAATGTCCATCCAAATTGTCCACCATGATTGCTCATCCAAATGTCATGTGTAACGTGGAAAATCTGTGTTACCCCCAATAAAATTAGTGAAAATAAATATGTATATAAAAATATAGTGAATACTGGGTGTTTTTTTTATAATATATATATATATATATATATATATATATATATATATATATATATATAAATGGTGCTGCAATCTAAAAAAAAAAAAACTGGAATATTCAGCTTTGGAAATATGTATAAATGAGAAATAGTTGAGCAACCAAAAATGATACTAATATGTGCAAACCCAAACAAATTGTTTTACCTAGTATAGGAGATGTAAATCTCACAGTTGTTTTCAAAAGACAACAAAAAGAAACAAAGTAGATATTCATCAGCATACATCAATTTAAACCTGTGCTGAGCCAACACCATGCTAGAAAAGAAAAAAAAACAATAAGGTGTTCAAAAATAGTCCAAAGGGTAGATCTTTAGCCGTGAGACCCAAACCCGAATTTCTTCTCACAGTATAGTCCCACCCGGTAACCATGATATAGTAAAATGCCAGATGCCCTCTTACCGGAACAGTAGGATCTCTATTACGGAGATCAGACAGGAGGGATCACTCAGGCAGGGGCGGCAATTTCAAACATCCATCCGTTCGGATCCTCTCCTCCGCTGGTAGGTCTAGACTCTAAACTCCGTGGCAAAATAAAGGAACACAGATTTTTTACAAAATCCACTGCACTATGAATCCCTCTTTTTTCATTTTATGACTCTCCCTTTGAAAATCCTTACCCTTGAATGCGGGTCCCAAAGAACAGATTAGAGTCTAGACCTACCAGCGGATAAGAGAATCCGAACGAATGGATGTTTGATATTGCCAACCCTGCCTGAGTGGTCCAATCCTGTGTGGGCCTGTCTGATTGCCGTAATAGAGATCCTACGGTTCTGGTAAGAGGCCATCTAGCAATTTTATTGTTCCATGGCTACCGGGTGGGATTGTACTGTGAGAAGAAATTCAGGCTTGGGTCTCACGGCTAAAGATCTACCCTTTGGACCATTTTTGAACACCTTATTGATTTTTTTCTTTTCTAGCACGGTGTTGGTTCAGCACGGGTCTAAATTTATGTATGCTGATGAATATCTAATTTGTTGCTTTTTGTTGTCTTTTGAACACAACTGTGTGTTTTACCTATTACAGGAGTTGTAAATCTATTTTTTGGGGTTTGCACATATTAGTATCATTTTTGGTTTGCGCATCTATTTCCCATTTATACAATCATCCAAATGTCCACCATGAATGTCCGTTCCAGTGTCCACTGGGACACGTCCACCTCTGTCCCCAGAGTTCTACACATCACAAGGGCATGGTGTCACAAGATCCGCAGTTCGGCGTTCTCTCCCAGTCCGTATTTTGTCTTGTGTTCATGGAAGAGTCTGATCAAAGAACGTTTATACATGTTGTGATAGAGGTCCACCATCTCCGGGCTGGGGTCCTTTATCTGAGGGACAGTGACTGGCTCTCCAACTATCCAAACACACACACAAAAAAAAAGAAGAATAAAACGATAACAATTTCACTGCTACTGACCACCAAAGTTTATAGCACTGATAACAATGCTGGGGGCTATTATTGCATCCACTGACAGCATATCTGAGGGTTAGTATTGCATCCACTGACAGCAGTGCTGGGGGTTAGTATTCAATGACACCAATGCTGGGAGAGGGGGTGCTATTATTGTGCCCACTAACACCAATGGTGGGGATATTATTGCATCCACTGACACCAATGTTGGTTTTTTATTTTTGCATCCACTGACACCAATGCTGGGGGGTATTATTGCATCCACTGACACCAATGCTGGGGGTAATTATTGCGTCCGCTGACACCAATGCTGGGGGTTATTGCGTCCACTGACACCAATGCTGGGGGTTATTATTGCGTCCACTGACACCAATGCTGGGGTTTATCATTGCGTCCACTGACACCAATGCTGGGAGTTATCATTGCGTCCACTGACACCAATGCTGGGGTTTATCATTGCGTCCACTGACATCAATGCTGGGAGTTATCATTGCGTCCACTGACACCAATGCTGGGAGTTATTATTGTGTCCACTGACACCCATGCTGGGAGTTATTATTGTGTCCACTGACACCAATGCTGGGAGTTATTATTGTGTCCACTGACACCAATGCTGGGAGTTATTATTGTGTCCACTGACACCAATGCTGGGGGTTATTATTGTGTTCACCGACTCCAATCCTGGGGGTTATTATTCCATCCACTGACACCAATCCTGGGGGTTATTATTGTGTCCACTAACACCAATGCTGGGGGTCATTATTGTGTCCTCTGACACCAATATTGGGGGTTTATGTTTGTGTCTACTGAACTTTTTATGGGGGCACTCATGCAGGCACGCTGTTGAGCTAGGCTTTGTGTGTCCACTGACACACAGAGCGTAGCTTGGCCCTTCCTCCCTCCCACTCTATCCTTACAGGCTGTGATTGACAACAGCAGGAGCCAATGACTTCTGCTGCTGTCAGCTAACCCCCAGACAGGGGAGAAGAGCCGCTGCAGAGGGGCACAAAGGTGAGTCCATATCAGGCTCAGGTGAGTATTTTTTCTGGGGCATTTTTAATGCAGAGAACGCACCATAATAACAACTTTAATGAAAACAGTAAATCCAATAAAGAGATCAGATTCATTGATGTTGACACTTACCGACCGTGGTGACTGGACGGGAGTACGGGATGAACCCCTTGGAGTCCGGTGAGGTCAATCCTCGGCCGTAGAAGAAGCACGGAGCAAAGCCAAAGAGTTTCTGGAATTTACACTGAAGTAAACGCAGGAAAGTTCCCTCAGAGAAATTGACCTGCTGGTAGAGGTCCGTCTCCCCAAAGGAGAAGGAAGGGACCAGATCCGCCCTGTACAGAGAGAAGAGACACACTGTCACTACAACCCTATCTCCTGGTGTGTGAGTGGATCCGGACCATCATACAGAACCCGCACAACGATCATCGTCTCCCGGAAATAGAAGATATTCCTGCATCTTCATTCTACACCTAGAAACCTAGAGACCCCCGACCATCATATGTCTAGGAGGGCCTTCCATTCCACAACCATGGCCATCAGTATGGAGATCCATTCCATTACCATGGCCATCAGTTAGGAGAACCATTCCATTCCACAACCATGGCCATCAGTATGGAGATCTATTCCATTCCACAACCTTGGCCATCAGTATGGAGATCCATTCCATTCCACAACCATGGCCATCAGTATGGAGATCCATTCCATTCCACAACCATGGCCATCAGTATGGAGATCCATTCCATTCCACAACCATGGCCATCAGTATAGAGATCCATATTACTCCAGAACCATGGCCATCAGTATGGAAATCCATTCCAGTCCACAACCATGGCCATCAGTATGGAGATCCATTCTATTCCACAACCATGGCCATCAGTATGGAGATCCATTCCATTCCACAACCATGGCCATTAGTATAGAGATCCATATTACTCCAGAACCATGGCCATCAGTATGGAAATCCATTCCAGTCCACAACCATGGCCATCAGTATGGAGATCCATTCCATTCCACAACCATGGCCATCAGTATGGAGATCCATTCCATTCTACAACCATGGAGATGACTACCCCCCCCCCCCCCCCCCACAGCCATTACTATAGAGATGACTACCCCCCCCCACTTTTGAGATGACAACCCTCCTATTAAAAGAGTGATGACCCCCCCACACACACACACACAGCCATTACTATAGAGATGCCTACCCCCCCAACAGCCATTAATATAGAGATGACTACCCCCTCCAGCCAATGAAACAGGAGATGACTACCCCCTTCCCCCCACAGCCATTAATATAGTGTGCCCCTCCCCCCATCAAGGCCCTTACTAACATAGGGACATTACTGACCCATACTCCAATGCCAATCGCACGAATCCTCGCCTCCGACTCAGAATGAGGTTTGTCACTCCCGGCTGGCAGGATAAGGATTCAGCAGCGCCACCTATGACAATAACCACGGCGTTGCCACGCCCCTTTTGGGACAGAGTATAACCAATCGCTTTTTGATTCACCGGGCAGAGACCTGGGGGAGAGACAGGGAGGGATGAGATCACACCATACACAGCCTGTAATACAACCAGAATAACCCACAGACATTGACTTCCGTCGTCTGATCTCTGCGATCATTACGTCATAACCTACGAGGGCGAAGCACTATCCCCCCTCCCCCTTATCCAAGCTAGCAGCCTGGAGACTGCACTGTCCTCTGTTAATCCTTTCCTGTGATGATTGACAGTTCAGGAAAGCAGCACTGAGAGAAAAGGAGCCAACACTGACAGTTCAGGGAAGCAGCACCGAGAAAGAAGGAGCCAACACTGACAGTTCAGGGAAGCAGCACTAAGAGAGTAGGAGCCAGCACTGACAGTTCAGGGGAGCAGCACTGAGAGATGAGCAAACACTGACAGTTCAGGGAAGCAGCACTGAGAAAGAAGGAACCAGCACTGACAGTTCAAGGAAGCAGCACTGACAGTTCAGGGAAGCAGCAGAGAGAGAAGGAGCCAACACTGACAGTTCAGGGAAGCAGCACTGAGAGAGAAGGAAGCAGCACTGACAGTTCAGGGAAGCAGCACAGAGAGAAGGAAACAGCACTGACAGTTCAGGGAAGCAGCACTGAGAGAGAAGGAACCAGCACTGACAGTTCAGGGAAGCAGCACAGAGAGAAGGAACCAACACTGACAGTTCAGGGAAGCAGCAGAGAGAGAAGGAGCCAACACTGACAGTTCAGGGAAGCAGCACTGAGAGAGAAGGAAGCAGCACTGACAGTTCAGGGAAGCAGCACAGAGAGAAGGAAACAGCACTGACAGTTCAGGGAAGCAGCACTGAGAGAGAAGGAACCAGCACTGACAGTTCAGGGAAGCAGCACTGAGAGAGAAGGAACCAGCACTGACAGTTCAGGGAAGCAGCACAGAGAGAAGGAACCAGCACTGACAGTTCAGGGAAGCAGCACAGAGAGAAGGAACCAACACTGACAGTTCAGGGAAGCAGCACTGAGAGAGAAGGAACCAGCACTGACAGTTCAGGGAAGCAGCGCTGATAGAGAAGGAGCCAGCGCTGACAGTTTAGGGAAGCAGCACTTCGAGAGAAGGAAGCAGCACTGAGGGAGAAAGAACCAGCGCTGACAGTTGAGGGAAGCAGCGCTGACAGTTGAGGGAAGCAGTACTGACAGTTGAGGGGGGCAGCGCTGACAGTTGAGGGGGCAGCGCTGACAGTTGAGGGGGGCAGCGCTGACAGTTGAGGGGGGCAGCGCTGACAGTTGAGGGGGGCAGCGCTGACAGTTGAGGGAGGCAGCACTGACAGTTGATATACTGGCGCAGTACCCACCTCCACTCATCATATACTCGCGCAGTACAGGAAGTCGGAAGTTTCCAGCGAGGGTGGCCAGGTGGGGTCGGATTCCGGGGAACTTCTGGGAGAAGCCAGTGGATTCGGTGACGAAGTTGCAGAACGCTCCGATGCAGAGAATTCCGTGTGGATGAGAGCCGATGATGTAATTCCTCCCCGGAGGGAGGGGGTGTGTCTTCACCAGCTGCGGGGGGAGGGGACAACATCAATGACTGGAGGGGAGGAGTTAACAGTTCAAATCTAAACCCAATCACTGAAACCCTCATATAAACTGTATCCGCAGAGTTCATTAATAACCCCTCCCCCGGTGATCCCACCATGCAGGTCACTTCCTGTTATAGGGTGACAACCTTCGGCCCCTGTCTCCCAATACTGTTCCTGCATTGTCACCCCATCACAGGGACTTCCGATGGAGACTACAAGCGGCCGTTACATCTGCCGCTTACGGTAATATAAATCCCCGGTGATCCCGTCATGGGGGTCCTTGTTTACATTCCCAGACTCCGCTTCTCATACCTGTATGGGGAAATATTCCTGAAAATGCCTCCAAAGAGCCCAGTTCCGCACCCACTCACTGCGCCGACCCCCTGAAATATGGAGGAAAAAAAAGAACAAAGGGGATCAGACAATTCTATTCCATGTTATAGATCTCTACATTATTACTGATCGATCTAATTCCATCGATAGAAAAGGCGGCACCATGTTTGTTTTCCGGCATCATCCAGGGTCACCATCAAGTTTCAAGACTAAGATGGTGGCTCATTTTTTAACCAATTTATTCAGTGCATATTTGTTGTGATTGGCCAAAGGTAATCACTTGGGACTGATGGGCTGTGATTGGCCCTGTACCATGTGATCACTGTGACCAATCACTGCTAGCAACAAAATCGTACAATCTGTTGGGGGGGGCAATGATATACGGGATGAAATGATGGTCTGCCATGAAAGGTAATATCAGGATAAAACAGAAGTAAAAATGGAAACACGATAAGCTAAAGTGGGGGAGGGGGTCAAAAACCAAGGAAAAAAAAAGGGGGGGGGGGGAACAATTATATACGGGATGAAATGATGATCTGCCATGAAAAGGTAATATCAGGATAAAACAGAAGTAAAAATTGAAAAAAGATAAGCTAAATGGGGGTCGAAAATCGTGAAAAAAAAGGGGGGTCAAAAACCCAGAAAAAAGGGGGGGTCAAAAATTGAGGAAAAAAGGGGGGGGGAGACAATTATATACGGGATGAAATGATGGTCTGCCATGAAAGGTAATATCAGGATAAAACAGAAGTAAAAATTTAAACACAATAAGCTAAAGGGGGGGGGGGGCAAAAATTTAGGAAAAAAAAGGGGAGGGATCAAAAATCAAGAAAAAAATGGGGGGGGGGGGGGGTAAAAAAATTGAGAAACAAAAGGGGGGGGAACAAGCTTTTCAGAACAATGATATACGGGATGAAATGATGATCTGCCATGAAAGGTAATATCAGGATAAAAAAGAAGTAAAAATGAATACACGATAAGCTAAACGAGGGGAGGGGGTCAAAAATCGAAAGCCGGTAAGTAGGAAGGAAGAAGACCCCAGTAGCTGAAGGGTCCCGCTGTCACCTGCTCGTGGAGAAAGTAACGGGGGGGGGGGGGGGGCACAACAAATATTAGATTGAGGTCTTTGTTACCTGCTTCAGGTGTGTCCCAGTCCAGGAGGAGCCAGCTCAGGTAAGCGGCGGATATGAGCCACAGGTGGGTGAAGAAGAGGTAAGTTAAGATCACCAGGAACACCAACCCTGAGGAGGAGACGGGGGAGGGGGGGATATATTATTATTTAGCACATAGGAAGGATCACGGTGGGGGATGTGAATGTTACTGGAATTATTTCAGAGCTTTGTTCAGTTCTTATTACAGATCTGCAGATCATTTGTAGCATTCTGTACTCAACAATCCGACACGTTTATGGGGGGGTGACAACCCCCTTCTTCAGGGCCCCTCCCACATGTGCTCTTCATTGTCCTATTAGAAAGCTCCACACTCCATGTCATAGATGGACACAAACACAACTCCCTCCCCCCCATATTATTCATCTTCTCATGGATTTCTACTGAAGGAAACACTATCAGAATATCAGAACTTATACACAAATAAATAATTATATATACATAAATATAAAAATAAGTATATAAAGAAAGATACATAAATAAATGAATATATAAATAAAGATACATAAATAAATAATGACAAAATAAACATACAAATAAATAAAGATATATAAATAAATAACGATACATAAATACACACATAAATAATGATACATAAATTAAGATACATAAAACACACAAATAAAGATACATAAATAAATACACAAATAAAGATACATACTGTAAATAAATACACAAATGAATAAATAATTATAGTTCCCAGTTGGCTGTCTGCCGATGTTTAGGTAACAGTCAAAAGTCAAAGATTTCAACAAGAAAGGTAACGGGGAGATACCTTTCATATGCAATTATTTAACAAACACCAACACATAAATAAATACATTCCAGTTTTTATATTAAAATTATATTAAATTAAATTATATTCTTGTTTTTTTAATATTAAAAAGGGGAGATTTTTTTTTTACTTTCACAAATTTTCCCGGTTAGATCTGTTCTGATCTCATAATTCTTTGGCGTACATCGCAGGTTATCCTGCATATACTGATGAAGCATCAACACAAAGAACATAAAAAAAAAAAAAAACATTAAAAATAAATTAAATTATTATTATTAAATTTTTAAAAATACATTTTTAAACGATTAAAAAAAAAAGAAGTTATTCAAAAATTAATTATTGCATTGTTAAAAAAAATAATTATTAAAACATAAATAATACATTATTAAACTAAAAATCGTAAGTTCCAAATGCACATCCATTGTTTATTCTCTGGGTGCCCGGACATCATGTTCCAGGTCATGGTAGGTCACTTAGTAATACATTAGCAGAATACAGATAAGCTGATTAGCCAATCGGATTTTCCCATCTTATTTCCATGCCCCCCAATAGCTGCAGAATTATTTTCCGCAATTTTCCCGCACAATTTGGACAAATCTCATCATACTAGATGGATGCCGTTTAATTATTATTATTTTTTTTAAACCAAGTATTTTTTATTGAAAGAACAAAGTTTCAGTTTATTGCACTGAAGACTCACCCATCAGAAGAAAGGAGAAGATCCATTTTACTATGATGAGGATCTGCAGGAAGGAGCGGCGGTGCTCTTGGGGCGGTGTGGCCGCGGCGGAGATCGATCGCAATGCGGAGCGCAAAGTCAGCCGGCTTCCTGAAACACGCAATGACTTCAGATTGGTCTCTGCTGGCCGCTTCCCTCCAATATTGATCTGTAATCAATACTCTGCTGTATGGCGCCCCCTGCTGGCCGCTTCCCTCCAATATTTACCTGTAATGAATACTTTGCTGTATGGCGCCCCGTGCTGGCCACTTCCCTCCAATATTTACCTGTAATCATTACTTTGCTGAATGGCACCCCCTGCTGGCCGCTTCCCTCCAATATTTACTTGTGATCAATACTTTGCTGTGTGGCGCCCTCTGCAATATTTACCTGTAATCAATACTTTGCTGTATGGCAGCCCCTGCTGGCCGCCTTCCTCCAATATTTACCTGTAATCAATACTATGCTGTATGGTGCCCCCTGCTGGCTGCTTCCCTCCAATATTTACCTGTAATCAATACTTTGCTTTGTGGCGCCCTCTGCAATTTTTACCTGTAATCAATACTTTGCTGTATGGTGTCCCCTGCTGGCCGCTTCCCTCCAATATTTACTTGTAATCAATACTTTGCTGTATGGCGCTCCCTACTGGCCGCTTCCCTCCAATATTTACCTGTAATCAATACTTTGCTGTGTGGCGCCCTCTGCAATATTTACCTGTAATCAATACTTTGCTGTATGGTGCCCTCTGTTGGCCGCTTCCCTCCAATATATACCTTTAATCAATACTTTGCTGTATGGCGCCCCCTGCTGGCCGCTTCCCTCCAATATTTACCTGTAATCGATACTTTGCTGTTTGGCGCCCTGGCCGCTTCCCTCCAATATTCCCAGTTGCAGCAATACTGCAGTAACCGTCAAGAACTCGCTCACACCACTGCACTAGAAAACGTATTTGTAGCGTGCTTTTTATGCGTAGCGTTAAAATATAACGAGATGCTATTGATGTGCGTTTTGTTTGCTTTTTAAAAGCACATAAGCAATATGGACATGTGACTTGCAAAACGCGTCCATTGACTTCAATGCAAAAGCCCCCCCCATGTGACTTCAATGTAAAAACGCCCCCTAGGGACTGCAATGCATAAACGCGTCCCCCTGACTTCAATGCAAGAATGCGGCTCATTGACTTCAATGCAAGAACACCATGCAGTGACTTCAAAGAAAACGCCCCCTAGTGATTTCAATGCAACATCGCGTTCAATTGACTTTACTGCAAATGCAAGAATACCCCCTAGTGATTTCAATGCAAAAACGACACCCATTGACTTCAATGCAAGAACGCCCCCTAGTGACCTCACTGCACAATCGCGTCCATTGACTTTAATGCAAATGCTAGAACGCCCTCTAGTGACTTCAGTTCAAAAACGCTCCCTAGTGACTTCAGTTCAAAAACACCTTCCAATGACTTCAACGCAAAAATGCATCCCATTGACTTCAATGCAAGAACGCCACGCAGTGGCTTCAAAGAAAGGATGCCCCCTAGTAATTTCAATGCAAAATCGCGTTCCATTGACTTTAATTCAAATACAAGAACACCCCCTAGTGACTTTAATGCAAAAACGCCCCTTAGTGACTTAAAGAAACGCGCCCCATTGACTTCAATGCAAAAACGCCCCCTAGAGACCTAAATGCACAATCGCGTCCATTGACTTCAATGCAAATACGAGAACGCCCTCTAGTGACTTAAATTCAAAAATGCTTTCTAGTGACTTCAATTCAAAAAACGCCACCCATGGACTGCGATTCAAAAGCACCCCCTAGTGACTTTAATGTAAAAACGCCCCCTAGTTATGATTTCAATGTAAAATTTGCGTTCCATTGACTTTATGCAAATGCAAAAAAACGGCCCCTAGTGACCTCAATGCACAATCGCGTCCATTGACTTAAAAATGCGACTCATTGACTTCAATGCAAACCCCCCCGCAGTGAATTCAATGCACAATCGCATCCATTGACTTAAAAAAACGCGTCCAATTGACTTCAATGCAAAAAATGCCCCCTAGTGACCTCAATGCACAAAATGCCCCCTAGTGACCTCAATGCACAAAATGCCCCCTAGTGACCTCAATGCACAAAATGCCCCCTAGTGACTTCAATGCAAAACCGCATGCCACGGACTTCAATGCAATAACGGCAGCCACATTAAGGCCGCGTTCACACAGAAGACAATGGTGTGGATGAGCCCTAATTCTGGGGGGACCTCATGGTATAAAGTACAGGCAGCATAGACGAGATAAAACTTACCGCCCAAGTCCTGGGAATACGCTGCGATGATGGTTTTCATGGCTTCAAATCTTCGGCGTTGATTCTTTTTCCCGTCACCGTATGGCGCTCATATTCAGAGCATTTGTGGAAGTTGCCACTTCTGGGACTAGGTGGCCTTCATGTCACTAGAAGTCACGAGCGTGGAATAAAGAGCGATGTTTGTGTAAAGCGCTGACCGTCCTCGACCACAACAAGGAAGCCACTGAGCTCGCTGGTGACATAAACACCTTGTGTATACCCCCCCCCCGTACACCGTAGGATGGAACATTCCACGCTGATGATGAAACCATGGCCTGCCCTTGGTCCAGGGTTAGGATCCAGTCCAAAGCAAACTCAGTCCCTTATCAGTGTGTGTGTCCTCGGGATGAACAGACGAGTCAGCGCAAATCCTTTAATATTCAACAAAAACAAGCCTCGGAAACGTCAAAAATGATACAGAGCGATCTCGCCGATCGGTGGCACCGTCCCCTCTACTGTCCATGGAATGCAACGCAGGAGGACCAGAATCATCACAGCCACAAAAATGAAGAGGGGCTTTGACTGTAGCAATGAGAAGATACCTAAAAATGTCTAAAGCTGGCCACACAGTATACAATTTTATTTCCTACAACCATGGGTGCAAGGAACGAAACTGAGGTCTGGAGACTGGGGCTAGGCCACTCCAGGACCTCAGTGTGTTTCTTCTCGAGACACTCCTTTGTTGCCTTGGCCATGTGTTTTCTCCCCTACTACGGCTCCTACCAACTCTTGCTCATTCTACATCCATATACCGATAAAGCCTCCAGGACTCCGAGACATGCCCCTTCATATAAATTACCTCCCTCGCCCTCCTGCTTCTCCTAACCTCTGGTGGCATATCCCCAAACCCTGGGCCTCCATCATTTGTCTTTGCCCGACTCCCCAAACCCTCTGGCAGCAGCCGCAATCCTCTACAGTCTCTATTCCTCCTCTTCTCAAAACCAGCCTCTCCTTCTCCTGTGCCCTCTGGAATGCCCGGTCTGTCTGTAACAAACCCACTGCCCTCCACAACCTATTTATCACAAGTTCCTTTAACCTACTTGCCGTTACCAAAACTTGGCTTCATGATTCCAACACTACTTCTCCTGTTTCCCTCTCCCATAGTGGCCTTCTCTGGACTCACTCCCCCCAGACCAAGTGGACGAAAGGGAGGTGGAGTGGGAATCCTTCTAGCCCCATGCAGCACCTATTGGGTGCTTCACCCACCTTCCAGTCAAGAGATGAGGTTAGACTGAGAAGTTTCGAAGTAGTATTAACAGGATGTTGGAATCACCAAGAATGATTGTGGGGATTTCAGAAGAGAGAAAGTAGGGTTGCCAGGTAGAGACGTCATCTCTGAAACCCTCCTCTTTTGAGGGAGGCGGGTCAAGCACTCAATAGGTGCTGCATGGGGCTAGAAGGATTCCCACTCCACCTCCCTTCCATCCACTTGGTCTGGGGGAGTGAGTCCAGAGAAGGCCACCATGGGAGAGGGAAGCAGGAGAAGTAGTGTTGGATTCATGAAGCCAGGTTTTACAGCAAGTAGGTTAAAGGAATTATTTTCTCCTGTTCTCTTGACCTGAAGAAATGGATACAGGTTCCTACTCACTCCGATGGCAACACCCGCCTCGACCTTTTCTCCTGCACTCTGTGCAACCTCTCCAATAATCCTCTCCCACTCTCTGATCACCACCTTATTAGTTTGACTCTCTCCCGGCCTTCCACCTCCTCTCCCTCCAACCGCCTAACAGTGACCCGTAGAAACCTTCACCACCTTAAGCCTTCTCTTCTCAACCCTACTTGCCGTTACCCAAAACCTGGCTTCATGAATCCAACACTACTTCTACTTCCCTCTCCCATGGTGGCCTTCTCCGGACTCACTCGCCCAGACCAAGTGGACGGAAGGGAGGTGGAGTGGGAATCCTTCATGCCCATGAAGCACCTATTGTGTACTTCACCCACCTCCCTCTCTGAAACCCTCCTCTTTTGAGGGAGGTGGGTGAAGCACTCGGGGCACTAAAGAAGGCTTTTGCTCAAAGCCTCCTTTAGTGCCCCGGCCCACCTTTGGCACTGACATATCTGTTATTCTGGCATGCAGATGCAGGCCCGCCAAGTCCCTGTGGCACATCTACGCATGCGTGGGGGGGGGTTTGAACTGCTGTTTTCTGGGGGCGGATCACGCGATCTCAGTGTCTGTGCAGAATTAATGGATTATAAGAGATGAAAACATGGAGAGTTGAGCCGAGGTCGGAGGGGGAGGGGGGGGGGGTGTGTACAGTTAACGGGATGACTGACCGCAGATTATTGGCAGAAAGAAGTATTTGTAAATAAACATCTGGACGCACACACAGCAGAGAAATCCCAAAAGTCTTCACTCCGTCGATCATCCCATCCACACATGGAGTCCGGGGAAATAAAAAAAGATTTGCATTGTTATTCATCGTGAGACACTGCATGTACATTTTCTCTCCAGGTCGAAGGTTTTTCCTTTTTTTTCCCTTTAATTTTTTTCATCTTTCCTTTTTGTTTGCTTTTTCGACTCGAACATCGGCTGTTCGCCCGTTCGGCGAATTCCGAACATTATGGGCCGTTCGCGCCAAATTCGTGTGGCGCTCACGGCCCACAATGCACTGCGTCATCGCAGTGCATTGCTGGCTCATGATTGGCCAAGCATGCACTGTGACCCCGCATGCTTGGCCAATCACAGCGCCAGCAGCGAGGAGAGCCATCATTGGCCACAGGCAGGATGCCTGTGGCCAATCATAGCTCAGGCTGTGTAGTACACGCCCCACACTATATAAGGCCGCCAGCGCGGCGGCCTTGTGTAGTGTGTTGGCGTCTGAAGCAGTTAGTGGGTGTTCTGTGTACCTTCAACACAGTATACACCGATCGTTATCGGCCGATTTTCGATCTTGCTCTTCTGTAGTGGTTGTTGTCTACGTGCCCTGACCGCAGTATACACCGCTATATTCACCTCACCTATATAGCTAGTGATCTATCTTTTATAATAGAGCTTGCAGTCAGTAGTGTTAGGAGCTTATGCGTGCTGTCTGCGTGCTCTGTACCCAGTACACACCGCTATATCCACCTACATAGCTCTTCTCTATTTGAGCCATCTGCCATCTGCAGGAGTTATTGGAAGTTGTGTGTGCCTCCAGCACAGCACAGTATACATCTGTATATACCCCTTTATCTCTGGTGTTCTATAATAAAGGCATCTGCAGGAGTTAGTGGGTGTTTTGTGCCTCCAGCACAATATACACCTGTATCTACCCTTTATTTCTGTTCTCTAATAGAGCCATCTGCAGGGTTAGTGGGTGTTGTGTGACTCCATTACAGTATACCCCTTTATCTCTAGTGTTCTATAATAAAGGCATCTGCAGGAGTTAGTGGGTGTTGTGTGCCTCCAGCACAATATACACCTGTATCTACCCTTTATTGCTGTTCTCTAATAGAGCCATCTGCAGGGCTTAGTGGGTGTTGTGTGACTCCATTACAGTATACCCCTTTATCTCTGGTGTTCTATAATAAAGGCATCTGCAGGAGTTAGTGGGTGTTGTGTGCCTCCAGCACAATATACACTACCCAACTGCTGTTTTACCCAACTCCCTTCAGGCCATTACCATGTCTGGAAGGCCAGCAAGGAGAGACAGACAGGCGCGAGCCGATAAAAGAGGGCAAGCAGTCTCTGTGTCTAGAGACAACAGTGCTGGTCGTGGACGTGGTGCATTGTCATCAGCACATGGCCATGGGACATGCTTGTCCTTCTTTTCGGCAGCTGGACATGTTGAGCCGCAACATGCCAACGACTTGGTAGAGTGGATGACCAAGCCCTCTTCATCCTCCTTATCCTCTCTCACCCAGTCTCAGGGTACTAGCAAAGCAGCTGCCAACGCATCGTCTTCCCTCGTCTCAATGTCATCATCAGTGACTCCTTCCCTAGACCCACCATGTCCTCCTGAGGAGTCTCCTGAACTCTTTGAGCACAGTGTTGGGTACATGCTCCAGGAGGATACCCAGTGTTTTATAGGCTCTGATGATGACAATCAGCTAGAGGAAGGCAGTAACGTGAATGCAGAGAGAGGGGATGCTCAAGAAGGACAGCAATCTGGTAGTCATGTTCCACAAGCTGCAGCATATTGCCAGGTTTGCTACAGCGATGAAGAGGGAGGGGATGATGAGGGCACTGACTCCACATGGGTGCCTGGTAGGAGAGAGGAGGAGGAGGAGGCACATGTCCAAAGAGGCAGGATGCCCTCCGGGGGCCAGCTTAGGGGCAGCACACCGACTGAATCACACCGCAGAGCTCCGCCTGTGCAGGGCGCTGCCTCTGCGCGTTATTCTAAAAGTTCTTTGGTGTGGGCCTTTTTTGAGACGAGTGCATCAGATCGCACCACTGCTATTTGCAACATATGTCTCAAGCGTATCTCGCGTGGCCAAAACATCAGCCGCTTGGGCACCACATGCTTGACCAGACATGTTGACCTGCCATGCAGCTCGTTGGCAAGCGTACCTCAAAGACCCACACCAAAGAACAAAGCGGACCTCTCCTTGCTCCTCATCAGCTGGCATCTCCAACCCCACTAGACCTTCAGTCCTCTCTGAAACCTGCTCTGAGAGGAATGAAGGTGTAGAATTAGGTGTGTCACAGCCAAGTGCTTCCGGGCACTCTGCTAGCAGTACACCCACGTCCGATTATAGCAGGCAAATGTCCCTGCCCCAGCTGCTGGACCGGCGAAAGAAGTTCACTCCCAGCCATCCACATGCCCAGCGGTTGAATGCTAGCTTGGCTAAATTGCTAGCACTTCAACTGCTGCCTTTTCAGTTGGTAGACTCGGCCCCCTTCTGTGAGTTTGTACAATGTGCGGTTCCTCAGTGGCAGGTCCCCAAACGCCACTTTTTCTCACGGAAGGCGGTTTCGGCTCTCTACCAGCATGTGGAAGGCAATGTCCTTGCCTCGCTGGACAGGGCGGTCAGCGGTAAGGTGCATATTACCGCTGACTCATGGTCCAGCAGGCATGGACAGGGACGTTACCGGTCTTTCACGCCCCATTGGGTCACTCTTCTGGCAGCTGGGAAGGATGCAGGACAAGGTGCATTAGTGTTGGAGGTTGTTCCGCCACCACACCTCCAAAATGCTACTATTGGTTGTGACACACCTCTCTCCTCCACCCCCTCCTCTTCTTCTTCCTCCATGGCCTCTTCCAGTGCTCTGTCCTCAGAACCAGCGGTGCTCCGTAGGCGTTCCAGGGGCTACGCAAGTACGCAGGCAAAACAATGCCATGCCGTGCTTGCGCTGGTTTGTTTGGGGGACAGGAGCCACACTGGGGCTGATGTTTTGTCAGCTCTGCAGGGGCAGGCCGAGAGGTGGTTGACACCACGCCAGCTTAAGCCAGGAATGGTGGTTTGCGACAATGGCACCAACCTCCTCTCCGCCCTCCGACAGGGACAACTGACCCATGTGCCCTGTGTAGCTCACGTCCTTAACCTGGTGGTGCAGCGGTTCTTGAGCGGGTACCCGGGCTTACAGGATGTCCTGAAGCAGGCCAGGAAAGTCTGTGTGCATTTCCGCCGATCATTTAATGCCTGTGCTCGGCTGGCTGAGCTCCAAAAGGAGTTGAACCTGCCCAAGAACCGCTTTATATGTGACATGCCCACCAGGTGGAACTCAACATTGGCCATGCTGCAGCGGCTGCACACACAGAAGAGGGCCATCAATGAGTACCTGTGTGACTACGGCACCAGGACAGGGTCAGGGGAGCTCGGTTTTTTCTCACCACGCCAGTGGGGCATGATCAGGGATGCATGCACTGTCCTGTCACCGTTTGAGGAGGCCACAAGGATGGTGAGCAGTAACAGTGCATGCATCAGTGACACTGTACCTCTTGTCCACCTCTTGGAGCATACGCTGCGTGGAATAATGGACAGGGCACTGGTCCTGGACAACGTGTTGCTGAGGCATCGGTCAGAAGGAGCGGTGGAGAAGGTGGCCGTCTGACTGATGCTTTCAGACAATTTTTTAGTCCGCAGCCCCAAGGTATGATCGGTTCCAGCAACCATTGCCAGCGTCTGATTTACATGGTGCAGGAATACCTAGGGGCAAGGTCAGACTTGGACACCTTTCCCACCGAAAATCCTCTGGCTTACTGGGTCTTGAGGATGGATCACTGGCCAGAGCTTGCACAGTATGAAATTGAGCTACTGGCCTGTCCTGCATCCAGCGTTCTTTCGGAACGCACCTTCAGTGCTGCTGGTGGCTTTGTTACCGATCACAGGGTGCGCCTGTCCACCGAATCAGTTGATCGACTGACCTTCATCAAGATGAATCAGTCTTGGATCACCCACAGCTACCAAGCACCTGAAGCTGATGTAACCGAATAATTTTTTTTGAAATATCACATCCCTTCAAGACTGCCTATGCTGAGTGACTGAGTGACATGTAATTACAATTCTTGATATAATATTTCACAGGAGGGCCCGTTCCTGTGCCCACCCAGAGTAACTGTGAGGACTTATAGTGTTGTGGCACCAGCACCACAACCACCAAAGGTAAATTTTTCTACCACTGTTCAACAATGGCATGTAATTACAATTCTTGATATAATCGTTCACAGCAGGGCGCTCCAGCGCCCACCAAGAGTCACTTTGAGGGCATACAATGTTGTGGCAAAACCAACACCTTGTTCCGCCATTTCTGCAGAGCATATAGGGCAGGCCCCTACTTTCAAACATCCAACTTACAAACATCTCCTACTTGCAAATGGAAGGAGACAACAGCAAGTGAGGTGAAAAAAGATGTATGACAAAACAAATTATACAGGGGTGATAACCCTTCCCTATGTTTTCCAAAAAGCTTAAAAATAGTTTTTTTGACTGGAGCTACACTTTAAAAATGTACCAGTTGAAAATTACAAATAGATTCAACTTAACACAACAACCCTACACAGTCCCTGTCTTGTTTGCACCGCCTGTATACTGCTGTTCTGAGTATATAGGGCCTGGGGGCCACACGCATTTCCTTTTTTTAATATGGGTACTGGGTTCCCCTTAATATGCGTACAAGACCCAAAGGGGCTGGTAATGGGCAGGGAGGGCTACCCATGCCATTTTTCTCAATGATTTTCAACCATATTGCAGGAACCAGATATAACATTAAAACCGCAAGCAGTTTTAAATGATGTTATTTCCGTTAAATGTCATTTTGTGCAGGGACTGTTCTAAACACGGGAAACACGTGGCACTTCACAGGCATACTACAGACACCCCCCAGGCACCATATTTAAAGGAATATTTCACTTTTTTTTGTTCACTTTAATCGTCATTAAAATCAGTGCTCCCGCCAAAACTGCCATTTTTAAAATCATTTTAGGCATTGACCCATGTCCCCTGGGGCAGGAGCCAGGTCCTCAAACCCTTTTTAGGACAGTATCTTGCATATTAGCCATTAAAATTAGCACTTTTAATTTCGAACTTTCGAGTCCCATAGACTTCAATGGGGTTCTAAAGTTCGTACCAATTTGGGGTCCGTTCGAAAGTTCTGGTGCGAACCGAACCGGGGGTGTTCGGCTCATCCCTAGACAGGGCACTCAGGTCATACTCTGCATGACAGATATAGGAGGGGGAGGGGTCCTCCTATAACCTCTATGTCAGGGTGTGTCAAACTCAAATTCACATTAGCGGTATGGTTGCCCTCAAAGGGCTGGTTGTATCTGTAGGACTATGTATCTACTCTAGGGGCGCACTGAGTATAGAGTGCAGGGTTCAGGAGCGCACTGAGTACAGAGTGCAGGGTTCAGGAGTGCACTGAGTACAGAGTGCAGGGTTCAGGAGTGCACTGAGTACAGAGTGCAGGGTTAAGGAGTGCACTTACTACAGAGTGCAGGGTTCAGGAGTCAAGAAAATAGGGACAAACTGCGCTACGGAATACAACAGAAAACTGGTAACCCAAAATACAAGGTCTATCGGAAGCTGCAACTCTGATGTACACCAAATATACACAAAATCGAAATAGGAAAAAAAGGAATTGCGCTAACCTATATAGACTAAAATTGGTGTGAACCCAAAGAAATATATGTACCAATCAAAAAGTGAAAAACAGCTGGAAATCTCCAGTTGTTACACCTGAAAAGTAAATCAATCACCTAAAAAAAAAATTGTATATGTGTATATATGTGCAACACTAGCCAACAAATATAGGATACAACTGTATATCTCCAGTGATCGAATTAAAGAAAAAAAACACTGTGTACTAAATTAATAAAAATGAAAAAGATACAAACCATAAGTGATAAACTAAAACTCAAACAAGGTGCAAAACAATGTAAACATAAATAATATTTATATAATGAAGACATGAATAAATAAACAAATGAATGTGAATAGATTAATTAATAATGACAATATATAGTGTCCATATATAATTTAAAATAAAATTAATAATAATAATAATAATAAGTAGTGTCCATATAGTTGACCGACCACCCGTGATGAATTTACAGTGGATAACTGGATTCCAAACAAAAGAACTTTTCAAAGTGCGAATGTGCTCTTGCCACCACCACACATATAAGTTGGCTCCTTACCGACTCAATATGACCCCCCGTTACAGAGGGTCTCAGCAGGCAAAAATAGATTGAATAGGCATTCACATTAATGAGCTGCTTGTCCGGTCCCAAATCTTCCACAAGATGGAGCTAGTACAGTCTCTGCCGTCTCTCCCCTCCCGTACACCACTCTCCACTCAGCGCAATACCACATAGAAGATAAAGGCTCCAAATAGTGTAAAACCATCAACTTTTTAATTCAAAAAATAGTAATGCACTTACATAAATAACTTGGCATCAGGCTTAATAGGAAGTGTGCGCCAGCCGGACACACACAAAACAAACCAACCCGTACTTCCTGGTGATTAGCAAACGAAAAGACCGAGGTGACGTCAGCGCGTCGCTCTGCCCTACGCGTTTCGTAATAACTTACGTCGTCCCGGGGCACGGGCGGCGCGCGACGTCACCTCATTTATACCCAATATCATAACCCAAGCCTCGTTCTGGGTCGGCGGCCATCTTAGATGTGTACACAACAAAAAAAGTCATGTGAGCACGGGCCATGCCTCGCTCCCAGTGGGCGGCCATCATGGAAGTTATCTAGCTCAGATGTATATCCAACAGAGGAGCGCCATATGATCATAGATCAATCCTCACTCTCAGTAAGCAGCCATCATTAAAATAATCCCCAAGGTCCTAAATCAACTTGAAAACGATTGATCAGGAAAGAGGAAAAGAAAAAAAGAGAAAAAAGGAGAGGAAAAAAAGAAAAAAGGTCACAAGTGCAACCTTCGATCCATAACAAAAATGTCCACCATATATCCACAGAGTCAAGACAAAAATAGAAACAGGATGACCACAGATACGGGACATATCCAATATGTGTGGAATAACCCGGAAGTGGATCCAAACTGCATAACGGGGACACAGAGCAGAAACGTAAAAGGGTCTCAGGCACAGAGTACAGAGTGCAGGGTTCAGGAGCGCACTGAGTACAGATTGCAGGGTTCAGGAGCGCACTGAGTACAGGGTGCAGGGTTCAGGGGCGCACAGAGTACAGGGTGCAGGGTTCAGGGGCGCACTGTGTACAGAGTGCAGGATTCAGGAGTGCGCTTCGTACAGAGTACAGGTTTCAGGAGTGCGCTTCGTACAGAGTACAGGTTTCAGGAGTGTGCTTCGTACAGAGTGAAGGGTTCAGGAGCGCACTTCATACAGAGTACAGGGTTCAGGAGTGCGCTTTGTACAGAGTACAGGGTTCAGGAGTGCACTGTGTATAGAGTACAGGAGCGCGCCTTGTACAGAGTACATGGTTCAGGAGTTTGCTTTGTACAGAGTACAGGGTTCAGGAACGCGCCTTGTACAGAGTACAGGGTTCAGGAGTGCACTTCGTACAGAGTGCAGGGTTCAGGAGCGCGCCTCCGAGTGTACAGGGTTCAGGAGCGCGCCATTTACAGAGTGCAGGGTTCAGGAGTGCGCTCCATACAGTGCAGGGTTTCAGGAGTGCGCCATGTACAGAGTACAGGGTTCAGGAGCGTGCCTTAGAGTGCAGGGTTCAGGAGCACGGCTCGTAGAGAGTACAGGGTTCAGGAGCGCGCCATGTACAGAGTACAAGGTTCAGGAGCGTGCCTCAGAGTGCAGGGTTCAGGAGCGCGCCTCCGAGAGTACAGGGTTCAGGAGCGCGCCATTTACAGAGTGCAGGGTTCAGGAGCGCGCCTCCGAGAGTACAGGGTTCAGGAGCGCGCCATTTACAGAGTGCAGGGTTCAGGAGTGCGCTCCATACAGTGCAGGGTTTCAGGAGTGCGCCTTGTACAGAGTACAGGGTTCAGGAGTGCACTTCGTACAGAGTGCAGGGTTCAGGAGCACGCTTCGTACAGGGTGCAGGGTTCAGGAGTGCGCTTCGTACAGAGTACAGGGTTCAGGAGTGCACTGTGTACAGAGTACAGGATTCAGGAGAGCGCCATGTACAGAGTACAGGGTTCAGGAGCATGCCTTAGAGTGCAGGGTTCAGGAGCACGGCTCGTAGAGAGTACAGGGTTCAGGAGAGCCATGTACAGAGTACAAGGTTCAGGAGCGTGCCTCAGAGTGCAGGGTTCAGGGTTCAGGGGCGCACTGTGTACAGAGTGCAGGATTCAGGAGTGCGCTTCGTACAGAGTACAGGTTTCAGGAGTGCGCTTCGTACAGAGTACAGGTTTCAGGAGTGTGCTTCGTACAGAGTGAAGGGTTCAGGAGCGCACTTCATACAGAGTACAGGGTTCAGGAGTGCGCTTTGTACAGAGTACAGGGTTCAGGAGTGCACTGTGTATAGAGTACAGGAGCGCGCCTTGTACAGAGTACAGGGTTCAGGAGTTTGCTTTGTACAGAGTACAGGGTTCAGGAACGCGCCTTGTACAGAGTACAGGGTTCAGGAGTGCACTTCGTACAGAGTGCAGGGTTCAGGAGCGCGCCTCCGAGTGTACAGGGTTCAGGAGCGCGCCATTTACAGAGTGCAGGGTTCAGGAGTGCGCTCCATACAGTGCAGGGTTTCAGGAGTGCGCCATGTACAGAGTACAGGGTTCAGGAGCGTGCCTTAGAGTGCAGGGTTCAGGAGCACGGCTCGTAGAGAGTACAGGGTTCAGGAGTGCGCCATGTACAGAGTACAAGGTTCAGGAGCGTGCCTCAGAGTGCAGGGTTCAGGAGCGCGCCTCCGAGAGTACAGGGTTCAGGAGCGCGCCATTTACAGAGTGCAGGGTTCAGGAGCGCGCCTCCGAGAGTACAGGGTTCAGGAGCGCGCCATTTACAGAGTGCAGGGTTCAGGAGTGCGCTCCATACAGTGCAGGGTTTCAGGAGTGCGCCTTGTACAGAGTACAGGGTTCAGGAGTGCACTTCGTACAGAGTGCAGGGTTCAGGAGCACGCTTCGTACAGGGTTCAGGGTTCAGGAGTGCGCTTCGTACAGAGTACAGGGTTCAGGAGTGCACTGTGTACAGAGTACAGGATTCAGGAGAGCGCCATGTACAGAGTACAGGGTTCAGGAGCATGCCTTAGAGTGCAGGGTTCAGGAGCACGGCTCGTAGAGAGTACAGGGTTCAGGAGCGCCATGTACAGAGTACAAGGTTCAGGAGCGTGCCTCAGAGTGCAGGGTTCAGGAGCGCGCCTCAGAGAGTACAGGGTTCAGGAGTGCGCTTCGTACAGAGTACAGGTTTCAGGAGTGTGCTTCGTACAGAGTGAAGGGTTCAGGAGCGCACTTCATACAGAGTACAGGGTTCAGGAGTGCGCTTTGTACAGAGTACAGGGTTCAGGAGTGCACTGTGTATAGAGTACAGGAGCGCGCCTTGTACAGAGTACAGGGTTCAGGAGTTTGCTTTGTACAGAGTACAGGGTTCAGGAATGCGCCTTGTACAGAGTACAGGGTTCAGGAGTGCACTTCGTACAGAGTGCAGGGTTCAGGAGCGCGCCTCCGAGTGTACAGGGTTCAGGAGCGCGCCATTTACAGAGTGCAGGGTTCAGGAGTGCGCTCCATACAGTGCAGGGTTTCAGGAGTGCGCCATGTACAGAGTACAGGGTTCAGGAGCGTGCCTTAGAGTGCAGGGTTCAGGAGCACGGCTCGTAGAGAGTACAGGGTTCAGGAGCGCGCCATGTACAGAGTACAAGGTTCAGGAGCGTGCCTCAGAGTGCAGGGTTCAGGAGCGCGCCTCCAAGAGTACAGGGTTCAGGAGCGCGCCATTTACAGAGTGCAGGGTTCAGGAGCGCGCCTCCGAGAGTACAGGGTTCAGGAGCGCGCCATTTACAGAGTGCAGGGTTCAGGAGTGCGCTCCATACAGTGCAGGGTTTCAGGAGTGCGCCTTGTACAGAGTACAGGGTTCAGGAGTGCACTTCGTACAGAGTGCAGGGTTCAGGAGCACGCTTCGTACAGGGTGCAGGGTTCAGGAGTGCGCTTCGTACAGAGTACAGGGTTCAGGAGTGCACTGTGTACAGAGTACAGGATTCAGGAGAGCGCCATGTACAGAGTACAGGGTTCAGGAGCATGCCTTAAGCCCCGTACACACGAGAGGGATTAAGTCTGACAGACCTCCAAAGGAGTTCCGCCGGAGTTCAGACGGAGTTCCGACGGAGTTCTGGCGGACTTTTCGACCGAACGGACTTGACCACACACCATCACACCAAACTCCGACGGAGTCGAACGTGATGACGTACGACTGGATTCGACGTAGGAAGTTCATAGACAGTAGCCAATAGCTGCCCTAGCGTCGGTTTTAGTCCGTCGGAGTAGCACACACACGAGCGGATTTTTCGACGGGGACCGGGTCCGGCGGAGTTCCGTCGGGAAAATTTGAAGCATGCTTCATTTCTAAAGTCCGTCAGACTTTGGCGAATCAAAAGTCCGTTGCAGCCCACACACGATCGGATAGTCTGACGGACTCAGTCCGTCGGAGTTTGGATGTCGAAAAGTCCGCTCGTGTGTACGGGGCTTTAGAGTGCAGGGTTCAGGAGCACGGCTCGTAGAGAGTACAGGGTTCAGGAGCGCCATGTACAGAGTACAAGGTTCAGGAGCGTGCCTCAGAGTGCAGGGTTCAGGAGCGCGCCTCAGAGAGTACAGGGTTCAGGAGCGCGCCATTTACAGAGTGCAGGGTTCAGGAGTGCGCTCCATACAGTGCAGGGTTTCAGGCGCCTTGTACAGAGTACAGGGTTCAGGAGTGCACTTCGTACAGAGTGCAGGGTTCAGGAGCACGCTTCATACAGGATGCAGGGTTCAGGAGTGCGCTTCGTACAGAGTACAGGGTTCAGGAGTGCACTGTGTACAGAGTACAGGAGCTCGCTTCATACAGAGTACAGGGTTCAGGAGTGCGCTGCGTACAGGGTTCAGGAGTTTGCTTCGTACAAAGTACAGGGTTCAGGAACACGTCTTGTACAGAGTACAAGGTTCAGGAGTGTGCTTCGTACAGAATACAGGGTTCAGGAACGTGCCTTGTACAGAGTGCATGGTTCAGGAGTGTGCTGTGTAGAGAGTGCAGGGTTCAGGAGTGCGCTTTGTACAGAGTGCAGGGTTTAGGAGTGCGCTTCGTACAGAGTACAGGGTTCAGGAGTGCACTGTGTACAGAGTGCAGGATTCAGGAGCGCGCTTCATACAGAGTACAGGGTTCAAGAGTCTGCTGCGTACAGAGTTTAGGACTGTGCCTTGTACAGAGTACAGGGTTCAGGAGTGTGCTTCGTACAGAATACAGGGTTCAGGAACGTGCCTTGTACAGAGTGCAGGGTTCAGGAGTGTGCTGTGTAGAGAGTGCAGGGTTCAGGAGTGCGCTTTGTACAGAGTGCAGGAGTGCGCTTCGTATAGAGTGCAGGGTTCAGGAGCGCACCATGTACAGAGTACAGGGTTCAGGAGCGTGCCTCAGAGTGCAGGGTTCAGAAGCGCGCCTCAGAGAGTACAGGGTTCAGGAGCACGCCATTTACAGAGTGCAGGGTTAAGGAGTGCGCTCCATACAGTGCAGGGTTTCAGGAGTGCGCCTTGTACAGAGTACAGGGTTCAGGAGTGCACTTCGTACAGAGTGCAGGGTTCCGGAGTGCGCTCCGTACAGTGCAGGGTTCAGGAGTGTGCTTCGTACAGGGTGCAGGGTTCACGAGTGCACTCCGTACAGTGCAGGGTTCTGCACTTTTGTTATAATGCAGCCATTTGCTAAAATCATTTAAGTTTATTTTTTCCCTCATTAAAGTGGAGCTGCACAGAAAAAAATAAAAATTCATCAAAATTCATAAAAAAAAAAAAAAAAATTTAGATTTTTTTTTTTAAACTCACCTCTAAATGCCTGTTGCTAGGGGGTCCCTTGTAGTCTAACTCCTTCAGCACCTGGGCTGGTGACGTCACTTCCCCCTCAGCGCAGGAAGGGCTCAGCTCCGCCCCCTCCCTCCTGTCAGTCATCTGGGCCACTCGACAGGTCCCAGATGAATGCGCGGCCAATCACCGCACGTGCGGAGCTGCTCACGCATGCGCAGTGGGTGCCCGGCTGTGAAGCCACAGCCGGGTGCCCGCAGTTAGAATGCCGGCACCGCCGAGCAGAGGGGGGGGGGACGAGGGGGGCTTCGTTCCCCCGCATCGTTGGACCCTGGGACAGGTAAGTGTCCGATTTATTAAAAGTCAGCAGCTGCAGTATTTGTAGCTGCTGACTTTTAATTTTTTTTAATTTTTTTTAAGGGGAACTCCTCTTTAATGTACACACAGCACCCCATAGTGACAGAAAAACACAGAATTGGTGACATTTTTGCAGATTTATTAACCACTTCGCGCCCAGGCCAATTCTGACATTTCTCTCCTACATGTAAAATTCATAATTTTTTTGCTAGAAAATTACATAGAACCCCCAAACATTATATATGTTTTTTTTTTAGCAAAGACCCTAGAGAATACAATGGCGGTTGTTGCAACTTTTTATCTCGCACGGTATTTGCGCAGCACTTTTTCGAACACGTTTTTTCCAGGAAAAAAACAGTAAAGTTAGCCCAATTTTTTTGCATAATGTGAAAGATGAAGGTACGCCGAGTAATTTTGAAGCGTGACATGTTGGGTAAATAGATACCCAACATGTCACGCTTCAAAATTGCACGCACTCGTGGAATGGTGCCAAACTTTGTTATTTAAAAATCCCAATAGGCAACGCTTTAAATTTTTTTACTGATTACATGTTTTGAGTTACAGAGGAGGTCTAGGGCTAGAATTATTGCTCTCACTCTACTGATCTCGGCAATACCTCACATGTGTGGTTTGAACACCGTTTTCATATGTGGGCGGGACTTACGTATGCGTTAGCTTCTGCGTACGAGCTCACGGGGACAGGGGCACTTTAAAAAAAAAAAATGTTATTATTAATTTTACTTTTATTTTTTTAGTTTGACACTTTAAAAAAAAAATAAAATTGATTACTTTTATTCCTATTACAAGGAATGTAAATATCCTTTGTAATAGGAATATGGCATGATCGGGCCTATTTACAGTGAGACATGGCGTCAATAAGACCCCACATCTCACCTCTAGGCTGGAAAGCTTAAAATAAAAAAAACAAAAAAAAACGATCACAGCTTCCCAGCCGAGGCGGCGCCTTTATTTGAATGCAGAGGCCAGGGTCGTGACATCATAACATCGTGCCCAACCTCCGAACGATCATAGAGCCTCCAACGACATTCTGGTCCACCGGAAATATCTATGATCACCATCCGGGGGCCGGCGGATCCTGTGTCCGACTCACCGATGGAAGCAATGAGTCGGTAGAAGCACCGGAGGGCGACGGGACGTCCCCTACCGCAAGAACGATCATGCCGCGGAACAGCCGTTCTTATGGTGCACGAAATAGCCGTACACACGTAGCCGACTATCCGACGGACTTAGACTGGCGGACTTCCCTCCACACTGTTCGTCGGACTTTCCGAACGGGCTACTTGCCCACACACGGCACTTTTCAGCGGACTAATACGGCGTACTAAGTCCGCCGTACTATCCACCCTACTTTTGAAATGAACGGACTCGCCCACACACGTGGAGGAATGTCCGCTCATTTTGAGCACGTCTCCAGGTAGGCGGGGCCCGCGAAGGAGACGCCACTGGCCCCGCCACCTGGTATGGACTTAAAGGGGAACCCCCAAAAAAATCGGCGTGGGGGTCCCCCCCAAGTCCACAACAGACCCTTGTCCGAGCACGCTACCCGGCTGGCCAGGAAAGGAGGGGCGAGCGCCCCCCTCCTGAGCCGTACCAGGCCGCGTGCCCTCAACATGGGGGAAATCACATGTGACATCAATCCATGTGACATCAACCGATGACACCGCCCCTTGTCCCTATATAAGTGGCCGCGCAGAGCGCATCCCTGGCATTGCGGCCGGAGAGAGCTTCGAGTCAACATCTCCAGGAGAAGAAGGAGAAGAAGAAGAACGGAAGGCGGCGGCGACAGAAGACCGGGCCACCGCCTGTAAAAGAGCTATGAGAAGGCACGGTGGCCCGGCAGAAGAACCGAAGAGGGGGACAAGACCCCCGAAGTCGGAAGAAGAGGCCGCGGCGACGAAGAAGAATGCCGGGCTCCTCCGCTAGCAAAAGAGCTACAAGAAGATAGCGGAGGAGTCCGGCGAGAAGACCCCCGAAGACGGAAGACCCCCGGAGCTGTGCAATAAATTATTTTATCTTGTGTGTTGTGTTTTTTTTTACAGGTGAATGTCATTCACATAGGGTGGGGGGCCGGTATCCGGGGGCCCCCTTATTAAAGGGGGCTCCCGGATTCCGATAAGCCCCTCGCCCGCAGACCCCGACAACCAACGGCCAGGGTTGTCGGGAAGAGGCCCTTGTCCTCATCAACATGGGGACAAGGTGCTTTGGGGTGGGGGGGCCGCGCGGCCCCCCCTTCCCCAAGGCACCCCCCATGTTGAGGGCACACGGCCTGGTACGGCTCAGGAGGGGGGGCGCTCGCTCGCCCCCTCCTTTCCTGGCCGGCCGGGTAGCGTGCTCGGACAAGGGTCTGTTGTGGACTTGGGGGGGACCCCACGCCGATTTTTTTCGGCGTTGGGGTTCCCCTTTAAGTCCATACCAGGTGGCGGGGCCAGCGGCATCTCCTTCGCGGGCCCCGCCTACCTGGAAACCCGCTCGAAATGAGTGGACTTTTCTCCGGGCGGGAAACGTCCGTTCATTTCAAAAGTACAGCGGACTGGCACACACACGGCCGGATTGTCCGCCGAAATGCGAGTCCGGCGGGAAGATTGCAGTGCAAAACTACTTTCTAAGTCCGCCGTACTTTCGGGTCAAAAAAGTATGCCGGAGGCTACACACGGGGGGATTGTCTGGCGGACTTCAGTTTGCCAGACTTTTCCACCCGCTTGTTTGATCGTGTGTACGCGGCATAAGGCATCATTCAGATATAACCTCGGAAAGTCGTGGCCATCCCAGGACATCCACCCGGCGCCAAGTGGTTAAAAAAGAAAACCTGAACTATCACATGGTCCTCAGTATTCAGACCCTTTGCTCAGAATTTAGTAGAAGCCCCTTTTGATCTAATACAGCCATGAGTCTTTTTGGAGAAAGATACCTGGACTTGGGGATCCTCTGCCATTCCTCCTTGCAGATCCTCTCCAGTCCTGTCAGGTTGGATAGTGAACGTTGGTGGATGGCCATTTTTAGGTCTCTTCAGAGATGCTCAGTTGGGTTTAAGTCCGGGCTCTGGCTAGGCCATACAAGAACAGTCACGGAGTTGTGAAGCCACTCCTTCGTTATTTTAGCTGTGTGCTTAGGGTCACTGTCTTGTTGAAGGGAAAACCTTCGGCCCAATCTGAGGTCATGAGCACTCTGGAGGTCTTCGTCCAGGATATCCCTGTACTTGGCGCATTGATCTTTCCTTCAATTGCAACCAGTCGTCCTGTCCCTGCAGCTGAAAAACGCCCCCACAGCATGATGCTGTCACCACCATGCTTCATTGTTGGGACTGTATTGGACAGGTGATGAGCAGTGCCTGTTTTTCTCCACACATACCGCTTAGAATTAAGGCCAAAAAGTTCTATCTTGGTCTTCTCAGACCAGAGAATCTTATTTCTCACCATCTTGGAGTACTTCGGTGTTTTTTTTTAGCAAACTCCATGCGGCTTT
This sequence comes from Lithobates pipiens, assembly GCF_037356315.1. Lineage (NCBI taxonomy): Eukaryota > Metazoa > Chordata > Amphibia > Anura > Ranidae > Lithobates > Lithobates pipiens. The sequence continues at coordinate 118,160 of NW_027507720.1, read as the reverse complement.
CATGTGTCTTGCACTGAGGAGAGGCTTCCGTCAGGCCACTCTGCCATAAAGCCCCGACTGGTGGAGGACTGCAGTGATGGTTGGCTTTCTACAACTTTCTACCATCTCCTGAATGCATATCTGGAGCTCAGCCACAGTGATCTTTGGGTTCTTCTTTACCTCTCTCACCAAGGCCCTTCTCCCCCCGATAGCTCAATTTGGCTGGACGGCCAGCTCTAGGAAGGGTTCTGGTCATCCCAAATGTCTTCCCAAATGTAAAGATTATGGAGGCTACTGGGCTCTTAGGAACCTTAAGTGCAGCAGAAATGTTTTCTGTAACCTTGGCTAGATCTGTGCCTTGCCACAATTCTGTCTCTGAGCTCTTTAGGCAGTTCCTTTGACCTCATGATTCTCATTTGCTCTGACATGCACTGTGAGCTGTAAGGTCTTATATAGACAGGTGTGTGGCTTTCCTAATCAAGTCCAATCAACACACAGCTGGACTTAAATGAAGGTGTAGAACCATCTCAAGGATGATCAGAAGAAATGGACAGTTGTTATTGTCAGGGATGGCTTACCCCTTAATTCTCAGGAAAGCTCAGCTGTCGGCTAATTGCCAGCTCTCTTCTCTCTCCACAGTTACCAGCTGTTCCGGATGATGCTCATCTGACCTGCCTAGGTCACATCACTGAAACCATCTCCTACAGTTTGTCTAAAGACTGGCTTGCTGACATCCCTTCCGGCTCCTTATCCTGCTTGCTATTGCTCTACTTGGATCCCTGACTTCTGGCCTGGCTGACTACCCGATCTGGTTACTGGACTCTGGCTTGCTTGACTACGCTTTTTCTATTTACTTATTTATTTTTATTAATAAACAAGTGTGATTTGATTGTACTTCTGTCTCAGTCTGATTCATGGTTAATGTCAGTAGGCGAAGGCCATGAATTCAGAAGATACAGTCAATCCACTTGTTGGTAATATTTTTTCCAGATTGGATGAGCAAGATCACCACATGGATCAGTTTGCCATAACGTTACAAACATTCCTGAATCGCACGGCTCACCTGGAATCCCCCACGGTGGCTGCTCCGGTACAACGTGAGTCGCAGGCCTTCCCTGCTGCTGCGCCAGTCTCTGTGCAGGCACCTGCCTCCAGTATTACCTCGATAAGAGGTATGTCTGGTTCTGCTCCGATTCCCCAGCGATTTGGGGGCGATCCAGTTCAATGTAGAGGGTTTCTGAATCAGGTTGAGATATACTTCGAGATGCTGCCCCAGGCGTTTCCCACCGGCAGAAGCAAAGTAGGTTTCATGATATCTTTGCTTTCTGAGAGAGCCTTGGCCTGGGCTAACCCTCTATGGGAGACGCAAAAACCTGTTGTCTTGAGTTATCCTCAGTTTGTGGCCTCCTTTAAAAGGGTATTGGACGTTCCCGCACGCTCCGCTTCTGCTGCCAAGTGCCTCATGTCCATCAAACAGAGTACGAGAACTGTTGCCGAATACGCCATTGATTTCCGTACTCTGGCAGCAGAAGTTGCTTGGAACAATGAGGCCCTTATGGCTGCTTTTTCTCATGGTCTCTCGGATTCCATCAATGATGAGATCGCAGCCCGAGATATACCCACTGAGCTGGAAAGCTTGATCTCGTTTGCCATCCTCATTGACTCCAGACTCAGAGAAAGACTTTCTCTTAAGGAGCGCTTGCGGAAGCCTCCTGTATGTTTGCCTCCGAGCTTTGTAGTCCCACCCATGCCTCCCTTACCTCCCATGCCTACTGGTACCGAGTTGGTCAGTGAAGATGAACCCATGCACCTGGGCTTCACGCGTCTTTCTGCGGATGAGAGAGCCTTTAGGAGGAGGGAGAGATTGTGCCTTTATTGTGGCCAGGCAGGTCACTTTTTGAAGCCTTGTCCTATCCGTCCAGGGAACTCCCGAACTTTGAGGTCCTGTCATGGACAGACCTTAGGTGGCGTTGTTTCGTCCCCAATTATCCAGAACGATAAGCCCCTGGTTTTGGTTACCCTTTCTTGGGCTGAGTCGTCCATCAAGATACAGTCTCTAATCGACTCTGGGGCTGCAGGCCTGTTCATTGATGCTGCATTTGTTTTGCAGCACTCGATTCCGCTGCAGCTGCGTGACACTCCACTTGCCATTGAGGCTCTTGACAGGAGACCTTTACAGCCTGCCCCTGTGACTCATGAGACGGTTCCGTTGTCGATGGCCGTAGGGGCTCTTCACCATGAGATAATCCAATTCCAAGTTATTTCCTCACCCATGTTTCCACTGGTTATCCTTGGTTACAGAGGCACAACCCCTCTTTTGATTGGCTCTGTGCTGAGGTTCTCTTCTGGTCACCACAATGCAGTGAGACATGCTTCCTGAAGGTATCCAAGGTCCTGTGCACCTCTTTACATTCCCTCCCTGCTGGAGGAGTACCGTGATTTTAGCGATGTCTTTGATAAAGGTCAAGCCGGTAGTTTGCCACCACACCGGTCTTATGATTGCGCAATTGACCTTCAACCTGGTGCCATACCTCCTCGTGGCCGGGTTTACCCTTTGTCGGTCTTTGTCCTCGTCTCCTGCTGGTGCTGGTTTCTTCTTTGTGAAAAAGAAGAGCGGTGAACTGAGACCTTGTATAGATTATAGCGGTCTCAATCGTGTCACAATTAAGAATGCCTACCCGATTAAATTGATTACAGAGTTATTTAACCGCCTCAAGGGAGCAACGGCTTTCACGAAGCTTGACTTGAGAGGGGCATACAATCTCGTGCGCATTAAGGAGGGCGACGAGTGGAAAACTGAGTTTAATACCAGAACAGGCCATTATGAATACCTGGTAATGCCTTTTGGCCTTTGTAACGCCCCGGCAGTTTTCCAGGAATTTATTAACGATGTCCTCCGTGATTTGTTGGAGTTGTGTGTAGTGGTTTATCTCGATGATATCCTCATATTTTTCAAGTCCTTGGAGAGCCACCACACAGATATCTGTCGTGTGCTTCAGAAACTAAGAGAGAACAATCTCTAATGTAAACTGGAGAAGTGCGAGTTCCATCGTGAACAGGTTACATTCTGGGCTATATCATTTCCACTGCTGGTTTTTCAATGGACCCAGAGAAACTTTCGGCAGTCCTACAGTGGCCTCGACCCATGGGTTTACGTCCTCTGCAGCGTTTCCTGGGCTTTGCCAACTACTATCGGAAGTTTATTCGTAACTTCTCGTCTCTGGTCAAGCCCCTGACTGATATGACCAGAAAGGATGGTAAACCACAGAGTTGGTCTCTGGAGTCCATTAAGGCCTTTGAGACTCTCAAGGCTGCCTTTGTTTCTGCTCCTGTGTTGGCACATCCTGATCCTACGATACATTTTATCCTAGAAGTTGATGCTTCTGAGACTGGAGTTGGCACCCTTCTGTCTCAACGTCCTAACTCTGAAAGCACTATGCATCCGTGTGGCTACTTTTCCAAGAAATTGTCACCTGCTGAGTGCAATTATGAGATTGGTGACAGAGAGCTGTTGGCGATCATTTTAGCCCTGAAAGAATGGAGACATCTCCTTGAAGGTACCACTGTGCCTGTTCTTATTCTTACTGACCATAAGAATCTAACATTCTTGTCTGAGGCGATGCGTCTCTCCCCCAGAAGGGCACGATGGGCTCTTTTCTTGTCGAGCTTTAATTACATTGTCTCATTCTTACCCAGTACTAAGAATGTAAGGGCTGATGCCTTGTCACGACAATTCCAAGTCGGAGTGGGTTCCGGTTCCTATGATTCCTCCTGATCGTATCTTGGCTACGGTTTGCACCAGTCTTACTTCTCCTTTGGGTGACAAAATTCTTGCTGCTCAGGTCCATGCTCCTCCTGATAAACCTTGTGACCACTGCTTTGTCCCAGAGAGTCTCCGTACTGCTGTGCTTCAGACTTACCATTCTCCCAAGGCAGCTGGCCATCCTGGGAAGAACTAATTTGGGCCATTTCCCAACAATTCTGGTGGCCTAGTCTATGGGCTGATGTTACTGCCTTCGTAGCTGCCTGTCCCACGTGTGCTCAGAGTAAGACTCCACGACACCTTCCAGTGGGCCTCCTACAACCCATACCCAATGGAGAGAGGCCCTGGACTCACCTGTCTATGGATTTCATTGTGGAGTTGCCCAACTACCAAGGCAACACTGTTATCCTTATGGTGGTTGACCGGTTCTCAAAGATATGTCATTGTATTCCACTTAAGAAGTTGTCCACCTCTAAGGAATTGGCTTCCATTTTTGCTTGGGAGATCTTTCGCTTACATGGGCTACCCAAGGTGATTTTCTTGGACAGGAGCAGTCAGTTTGTCTCCCAGTTCTGGCGAGCCTTTCGCGCACAGTTGGGAATCCATCTTGCGTTCTCTTCTGCGTATCAGCCGCAGTCTAATGGGGCCGCAGAATGAGCCAATCAGTCCTTGGAGCAATTCTTATGTTGCTATATTTCTGACCATCATCACAGCTGGTCTGACCTATTACCTTGGGCAGAGTTTGATCATAACAGTGCCTTGAATTCTGCCTCCCGATTGTCTCCATTTATGGCGAATTATGGTTTGTTCCGCAGAATATTCCTGCGTTAAAGGAGCATCTCCGTGGTCTTCGTTCCACTTGGGTACAAGTCCAAGAGGCTTTGCGTCATGCTAATGATAGGTACAGACTCCATGCTGACCGCAGACGACTGCCTGCGCCTTCCTACCAGGTTGGGGACAGGGTCTGGCTGTCATCTCGCAACCTCCGGCTTTGTGTTCCCTCACTGAAGTTTGCACCTCAGTTTGTTGGGCCTTTCCGTATCCTTCGCAGGATAACCCAGTGGCTTACGCGTTGGATCTTCCTCCTAGTATGCACATCTCAAATGTGTTTCATGTCTCCTTATTGAAACCGTTGAGCTGTAACCAATTTACTACCTCGGTGCCACGTCCTCACCCTATTCAGGTCATTGAGGAGGGGGTACTGTCATGGCTGGCTTAGCCCTTCCTTCTCTGGGCTGGCCACTCAGCTGTCAGCTAATTGACAGCTCTCTTCTCTCTCCACAGTTACCAGCTGTTCCTGATGATGCTCATCTGACCTGCCTACTTAAAGCCTTCCAGCTCACTTCACCTCTGCCTTTGCCTTGGTCACATCACCGAAACCATCTCCTGCGGTTTGTTTAAAGACTGGCTTGCTGACATCCCTTCTGGCTCCTTATCCTGCTTGCTGTTGCTCTACTTGGATCCCTGACTTCTGGCCTGGCTGACTACCCGATCTGGTTACTGGACTCTGGCTTGCTTGACTACGTTTTTTCTATTTACTGATTTGTTTTTATTAATAAACAAGTGTGATTTGATTGTACTTCTGTCTCGTCTGATTCATGGTTTCTGTCAGCTATATATATATGAGTGTCATAGCAAAGGGTCTGAATACTGAGGACCATGTGATATTTCAGGTTTTCTTTTTGTGTAAGGCTGACCGCAGGTTAAGCCTGTATTTGTAGGAGGAGTCAGGCTGCATAAAGCCTGCCCTCCTCTGCCTCCTCCTTGTGGACGTCGGGTCTCGTGTGGCTGACGTCACTTCCGGCGGGTCTTTGCCGAGCACCGTCTGCTGCAGCGATGGCGGTGTATCTCTCTGGGGTCACACCAGGGAGACCGCCTGCCCACCCACCTTGCTTCCCCTGGGTACTGCGGTGTAGGTCGGCCGCCTACCAGCTCCTGTCTCCTGGGGCAGATCCGGCTGCAGGGGTGGGGGGGGCATCTGTATGCTCAGCCAGCTCCTTGTGGGAGCCGCCGGCTGGTGCCCATTCAGTTCCTGGTACTGGGGGGGGGCTCCACGAGGGGGACATGCCGCCCGCTGGGAGAGGGGGGGGGGCTTCGGCTGCCATCAACTTCCCTGTCCTGGCTCTACATGGGGGCCGCCCGCCCGTTTCTCCCGCTGTTCCGCCGGGAGAAGGGGGGGGGGTTTGGCTGCCGTCAGCTCCTCTGTCCTGGGGGGGGGGTCTGGCTCCACGAGGGGGCCACCCGCTTCTCCTGGTTTCCGCCGGGAGGGGGGGTGGGGGGTTCTTTCGGCTGCCGTCAGCTCTCCTGTCCAGGGTAGATCAGGCTCCACATGGGGGCCACCCGCCTGTTTCTCCCGGTGTTCCGCCGGGAGAGGGGGGGGCTTCGGCTGGCCACCAGCTCCCCTTCCCCCTTGCATCTTCTTGTCCACACTAGGACATGAAGACTGTGTGTATTTGCACACACTTTGCCCGCGGGGGGTGGGGGTGGGGGTGGTGAGTGAGTGTATGTTCGGCCACCAGCCTGTTCCTCTCCCCATGTAATGCTGGCTCACAGGGACCGCTTCGCTTGGTACTCGCGTCAGGAGGGGGGTGGGGTTGTTCGGCTGCTCCTCTCCCTATGTACTGTGGGCTCCACGGGGGGGCCGCCACCGGGTTCTCCCTGTTTTAATGGGGGGGGGGGGTCCGTCTTTCTATCCTACATTTCAGTCAGTTTTGGAATCTGCGACTTTCCTCTTGGTGGGGGGGGAGGGGATCGGCCGCCGCCGGCTCCCCCTCTCCCCTCATATGTGCGGAGCACCCGCCGTTTTCTCCCGGGGTGTGTGGGGGGTGGGGGATTGGCCGCCCTACGGCTCCTCTCTCCCCATGCGGGTATTTCAGATTCGGTGGAGTATCCAAAAATGGCCATAGTTTGTAATGGTGTCTACAGACTCATTTATAAAGTCCTGGACAAAGGCAAAAGGAAAATTCATATACTCCTCAACGTAAAATTCCCAAAATGTACTAATGCTCAGTAAAAAACTTCTAAAAGCAAATAGTGTTATCCTATGTGTCCATGCCACGTTTTGCTCTGCCCGGCGATTTCCCTGGTGAGGGGAGGTAGTCGGCCGCCGCCGGTTCCCCTTCTTTCCTTGCATGTTCGGGCACCCGCCGTTTCTCCTGGGGGGGGGGGAGGTGATTGCATACTATCAAAAGGTTGCATACTAATGAATTACATTCAAGAAGCATGCAACTTTGGGAATGTAGTTTCATGTATGGATTGCACTGCTTGTAAATCGCATCCTTTGCCCGCAATTTTGACGAGCAAGATCTTGACGGGACTAAAAATGATGGATCTCCTACTTAACTAAGATTATCCTGCGCCACGGGATAGAGAAAGAAGAGCATTATAAAAAAAAAGAATCGCACGCTGAAAGCTTTACAGTGCCTGGAGGGGGTGTTCATGCCCCTTGACCTTCCCCACATTTTTGTCATGTCAGACAGCAATAAAAAAGAAAAAACCTGACTATGGTTCTCTCTCTTCCCTCCAGCCGCACCGCCTGAGCTCCACGTGGCGTGCCCCGCCTGAGCTCCACGTGGCGTGCCCCCCCCGCCCCGCCTGAGCTCCACGTGGTGTGCCCGCCTGAGCTCCACGTGGCGTGCCCGCCTGAGCTCCACGTGGCGTGCCCGCCTGAGCTCCACGTGGCGTGCCCCCCGCCTGAGCTCCACGTGGCGGGCCTCCCCCCACCTGAGCTCCATGTGGCGGGCCTTCCCCCCGCCTGAGCTCCACGTGGCGGGCCTGAGCTCCACGTGGCAGTCCTCCCCCCTCCTGAGCTCCACGTACCATGTGCTATTTTTGAGTTCTTGTGCTATTTACGTTCTTGGGCAGTTTTTGCGTTCTGGTGCTATTAATATTCTCATGCCATTCATGTTCTCGTGCTATTCACGGTTTTCTCATGCAGTTTTATGTTCTGGTGCATTTCATGGTTTTCCCATGTGATTCAGTCCCATGCGTTTCCGGTCTCAGGCCATTCACTTTCTCATAGCGATTACGTTCTCAAAGCAATTACGTTTTCATGCATTTGCATCTTCTTGCAGTTGCGTTTCTTGCAGTTGCGTTTTTTCGAGCAGTTGCGTTTTCATGCATTTGCATCTTCTTGCAGTTGCGTTTTCATGCATTTGCATCTTCTTGCAGTTGCGTTTCTCAGGCAGTTGCGTTTCTCAGGCAATTGCATCTTCATGCATTTGGATTTCTTGCATTTGGGTTTCTTGCATTTGCGTTTCTTGCATTTGCGTTTTAATGCAGTTATGTTTTTTTTTCGTTTTACGTTTTCATGCAGTTATGTTCTCGTTCGTTTACATTCTCATGCAGTTATGTTCTCGTTTTCGTTTTACGTTCTCATTCGATTTGACGTTGTCATGCTTGTTGTTTTCACGCACGTTGCTTACGGTTCTTACGCAATTTAGTTTTTTATACGATTTGGGTATCTCATGTGTTTTACTTTTCTTATGAAGTTGTTGTTTCTCATACGATTGATGGTTTTCCATGCAATTTTACGGTTTCTCATGCAATTGCGTTTCTCGTGCGTTTCGCAGGCAGTTGGCGGTTTTTGAACGATGTACAGTTCTTACACATTTATGGTTCTCAGGCATGTTACTACAGTTTCTCTTTCATTGTTATGGTCTCGCTTTCCAGGTTTCTCTCGCTTTCCTGGTTTCTCTAGCATTTCAGGTTTCTCTAGCGTGTTCCAGGTTTCGCTATGGCGTTCCAGGTTTCTCTATCGCGTTCCAGGTTTTTTTCTATCGCGTTCCAGGTTTTTCTCTCGCTTGCCTGGGTTTTCTCTTGTGTACCCTCAGGATTTTCTCTTGTGTTCCCCCAGGGTTTTCTCTTGTGGTTTTATCGTTTCTTGTGCATCCTGCTTTTCCTAGGCGGGTCGTGTTTTCTAGCAGCCTCGGTTTCTTATGCCGCTCACGGTGATCAGATCACGCTACTCAGGTTTCTCGTTCAGTCACGTTTCCTTATCGCAGGTTTCGTTCTTGTTGCAGGTTTTCTTTGTCTGATCTCGGTTCTCTCGCTAGTTTGTGTTCCTGATCAGTTGGGTGCCATTCCTCACTATCTTTCAATTTCCTAGCTGCGTTCGGCCAGGAGTTGCACTGGGGTATAGAACGATTGGTTAGTCAGCCTTTCGCTGATCCGCAGCTTCTTCTGGCTCAGGGGCTTTCGTGGGTCCCGGGGCCCTCTCGGGGCCCGGGCCAGTATCTCTAGGCTCGGGTCACAGAAGCAGATTCCAGTGTCGCACTTTCTTTTCAGTTCCAGTTGGGGTAGATTGGTTTTCTATTTGGCAGGCACTGCAGCCTTGATCATTGGGTTTTGTTTTAAATTCCAGGAAGGCCCGTGAAACTGCTGGGCATGTTTCCAGGTCAGGTTTCCAGTCTTGATGGTCAAACATCTAGTTCCTTTTTGCTTTTCTGTTTTGTTTTAGTTTCCTTTTTGCCTCCTCCAGCTTGTATCAGCCCTCAGCACTTTCTGGGTGTATCGAGCTAAGTCGCAGCATTTCATGCTTAATGATCCGTCAGGTTGTTTTATTTTCTGCACTTTCGTTTGAAGCCGTCCAGGGTTCCAGCAGTGTGGACTCCCTGCTGTGCTCAGCTGACTTTCCATTGTGGGTTTATTTTATGACGTTCACGTACTCTCAGGTCTCCTTTTGAGTTGGTCACCGGGTTGGGGCTCAAGGGGGTGCTAGAGCTGGATTTGTGGTTCCTGAAGCCAGGGGAGTGGTGCTTCTGGCCCAGGGTCTTACTTACTTTAGCCAATCTACTAGTTGGCACCCCAGCCTTTTCCGTTACATCTGCATGCTCACGGGATGTGGCTTTTGGAGCGGCACTGTTGTCAGGTCCCTAGAGCCTGGCAAGGTGTGGTGCATGGTGTTGGGTGGAAGCAAGTGTGTGTGTGTATCATTTGTCAAACGCTGGGTTGGTCCTCTACTGCCTTTCCTAGCGCTTCCTTCTCTGCGGACAAATACATAACTCTTTTGCCGCCGCCCCAGGTTAGACGTTATTCGCTGTGTCATCTGGTTGTTGAGCTTTCTTCCTACTGGGTTATTTTTTGCCCCCTTTAAGGCATACTGACCACGTGACCCTGGCACACTTCAGGTCTTTGTTTCCTTGTTGCTCGTTGTTCCTTTTCCTCATTATCCACAGAGTGACTCCGAGTACAAGTGTAAGGCCGCGTACACACGGGCGGACTGTTCGCCCAACCTTGTCCGCTGAACAGTGTTTGGGCGGACAGTCCGCTCGTGTGTGGGCTTTCAGCGGACAGTTTCAGCGGACAGTTGGACGGACAAAGTCTTTCGGAAATTCCGAAAAACTGTCCGCTGAAACTGTGTTTGAGCGAACAGTCCGCCCGTGTGTGGGCCTGTCCGCTGTACTTTCGAAATGAGCGGACTGTTCCCGCTCGGAAAGTCCGCCCATTTCGAGCGCGTGTACAGGTAGGCGGGGCCCGCGAAGGAGACCTCGCGGGCTCCGCCGCCTGGAATGGGCTTAAAGGGGAACCCCAACGCCGAAAAAAATCGGCGTGGGGGTTCCCCCAAAGTCCACACCAGACCCTTGTCCGAGCACGCTACCCGGCCGGCCAGGAAAGGGGGGCGAGCGAGCGCGCCCCCCCTCCTGAGCCGTACCAGGCCGCGTGCCCTCAACATGGGGGGGTGCCTTGGGGAAGGGGGGGCCGCGCGGCCCCCCCACCCCAAAGCACCTTGTCCCCATGTTGATGAGGACAAGGGCCTCTTCCCGACAACCCTGGCCGTTGGTTGTCGGGGTCTGCGGGCGGGGGGCTTATCGGAATCCGGGAGCCCCCTTTAAGAAGGGGGCCCCCGGATACCGGCCCCCCACCCTATGTGAATGAGTATGGGGTACAATGTACCCCTACCCATTCACCTGTGAAATAAAGTACAAAAAAAAAACACAACACAGGGGAAAAAATATTTTATTGCACAGCTCCGGGGGTCTTCCGTCTTCGGGGGTCTTCTCGCCGGACTCCTCCGCTATGTGTGTGTAGCTCTTTTACTAGCGGAGGAGTCCGGCTTTCTTCCTCCCCGCCGCCGGCCTCTTCTCCCGACTTCGGGGGTCTTGTCCCCCTCTTCGGTTCTTCTGCCGGGCCACCGCGCCTTCTTGTAGCTCTTTTACAGGCGGTGGCCCGGTCTTCTGTCGCCGCTGCCTTCCGTTCTTCTGTCGCCGCCTTCGGTTCTTCTGCCGGGCCACCGCGCCTTCTTGTAGCTCTTTTACAGGCGGTGGCCCGGTCTTCTGTCGCCGCCGCCGCCGCCGCCGCCGCCTTCCGTTCTTGTTCTTCTTCTTGTTCTTCTGCTTCTTCTCCTGGAGATGTTGACTCGACGAGCTCTCCGGCCGGAATGCCAGAGCCGCGCTGTGCGGTCACTTATATAGTGACAATGGGGCGGTGTCACATGGTATATGTCACATGGGTTGGTCACATGGTGACCCCGCCCCCTTACGATGTCATAGTCCCCATGTGACATCAACCCATGTGACCAACCCATGTGACATATACCATGTGACACCGCCCCATTGTCACTATATAAGTGACCGCACAGCGCGGCTCTGGCATTCCGGCCGGAGAGCTCGTCGAGTCAACATCTCCAGGAGAAGAAGCAGAAGAACAAGAAGAAGAACAAGAACGGAAGGCGGCGGCGGCGGCGGCGGCGGCGACGACAGCGGCGACAGAAGACCGGGCCACCGCCTGTAAAAGAGCTACAAGAAGGCGCGGTGGCCCGGCAGAAGAACCGAAGGCGGCGACAGAAGAACGGAAGGCAGCGGCGACAGAAGACCGGGCCACCGCCTGTAAAAGAGCTACAAGAAGGCGCGGTGGCGCGGCAGAAGAACCGAAGAGGGGGACAAGACCCCCGAAGTCGGGAGAAGAGGCCGGCGGCGGGGAGGAAGAAAGCCGGACTCCTCCGCTAGTAAAAGAGCTACACACACATAGCGGAGGAGTCCGGCGAGAAGACCCCCGAAGACGGAAGACCCCCGGAGCTGTGCAATAAAATATTTTTTCCCCTGTGTTGTGTTTTTTTTTTGTACTTTATTTCACAGGTGAATGGGTAGGGGTACATTGTACCCCATACTCATTCACATAGGGTGGGGGGCCGGTATCCGGGGGCCCCCTTCTTAAAGGGGGCTCCCGGATTCCGATAAGCCCCCCGCCCGCAGACCCCGACAACCAACGGCCAGGGTTGTCGGGAAGAGGCCCTTGTCCTCATCAACATGGGGACAAGGTGCTTTGGGGTGGGGGGGCCGCGCGGCCCCCCCTTCCCCAAGGCACCCCCCCATGTTGAGGGCACGCGGCCTGGTACGGCTCAGGAGGGGGGCGCGCTCGCTCGCCCCCCTTTCCTGACCGGCCGGGTAGCGTGCTCGGACAAGGGTCTGGTGTGGACTTTGGGGGAACCCCCACGCCGATTTTTTTCGGCGTTGGGGTTTCCCTTTAAGCCCATTCCAGGCGGCGGAGCCCGCGACGTCTCCTTCGCGGGCCCCGCCTACCTGTACACGCGCTCGAAATGGGCGGATTTGCCTCCGCCTTACGTGGGCGAGTCCGTTCATTTCAAAAGTTGAGCGGACTGTTTGGCAAACAGTTCGTTGAAACAGTCCGCTCGTGTGTGGGCAAGTCCGCTCATGCAAATTTTGAGCGGACTGTTTGCCGAAACTGTTTGACGAACAAGGTTGGGCAAACAGTCCGCGCGTGTGTACGCGGCCTAAGGCTGACCGCAGGTTAAGCCTGTATTTGTAGGAGGAGTCAGGCTGCATAAAGCCTGCCCTCCTCTGCCTCCTCCTTGTGGACGTCGGGTCTCGTGTCCCACCCACCCATTCCCTTTTTCTTTTATTTTCATTCATTACATTTCATACTTGGGTATGCCCCCTTTTAGGCATGCTGACCACGTGACCCTGGCACACTTCAGGTCTTTGTTTCCTTGTTGCTCGTTGTTCCTTTTCCTCATTATCCACAGAGTGACTCCGAGTACAAATAATAAATCTGAAAAAATGTCAACAAGTCTGTGTTTTTCTGTCACTATAGGGTGCCGTGTATACATTAATAAGGAAAAAAGAACTTAAATTATTTTAGCAAATGGCTGTAATATAACAAAGAGTGAAAAATGTAAGGGGGGGGCATGTCTGGATGTGAGCGGCGGTGGACGTCTTCTCTAAGAGCTCCGATAATCCTGAGCTGAATCCACCACCATCCTGCCTGTTTTGACCTCACAGGAGCTGGCCACTTCTCCAAGCTGTTCACCCGGAGGCCCTGCAGTGCTCGGAGCTGTCATTTGTGCCGCATCCCTCTCTTGCTGGCCCGAGGGAAGGTCTGCACCAAAGACTCGCAGCCGCCATCTTGCCGATTCTGGGCCTGGACTCATTCGCCACCATCGAGGCCCATAGTGAGGTAGGAGACGCTCATACATCCTCCTATCCCTCTGGGCAGTCCTCCTGAGTCCCCCGGTGGTTCGGATGACCTTCGGGGTGGAAAATAGAGGCCGCGGTTCGTTCCGGCCTAGTGAAGCCTACACATCCCCGGACTTTCCTATGGCAGCTGCCCGCGGAGGACCATCGTGGCCGGCCCGTTCCTCAAGCGGAGGTGTGTGCCTTCTGCTGACCCACCGACCTACCCACCGCATCGTGATCCGGCCTGGGGGCCCTGTGGGGTATCTGTGCCGGGTCTGGGGAACCTGTGTACTGAGACTTCCTAGATGACTCCACTTTTCCTCTGTGCCCGATTTAGCTCCTGCCACAGCCTGGACTCTGCCGACCTTACATCAGTCACTACTACACCCGTTACCCTTTCCATTTACTATCGCATACCCACTCTGCAGCTGCAATTCTTGGAGGGAGGTAACTGCTTCTGCCACTGAGTATCCGCATGCCTGGCTACCCTGGTTGTATTGGTGCCCTCATAGCCCCTGTGAGTATGGGCCTGCTATTCCTCCGTATTGGAATTACCTGCATTGATCCTCATTCTCCATCCATGCCGGCAAAGAATAAATCCGCTACCCCGCATTCCAGCAAGAAGCAACCGCCGGCGCAAGCTGAACGATCTGACACCTTACTAGCAGACAAGCTTCACGCTTTGCTGGCTGAAATGAACGTGGAGGCGAGGCAGGGAGGCCCATCTGCCCCGGAGGCCTCAACCTCTGGAGACACGGCGGTGATCCTACTTGCCATTGAAAACAGCAGATCCTCACTACTGACCCATATTGACAAGCTAATGGAGGAATGCAATTGCATACGGGCTGACCTGGACAAGATCAGAGGCCGCATCACAGAATCTGAATCACGCATTTCGGCCGTGGAGGATCTAACTGCCAACCATGATCATTGCATTGTGGCGCTGGAGAGCACGGTTAAAATGTTGGTGGCTAAGTCAGATAATGCTGAGAATCGCGTAAGGAGAAATAATGTGAGGGTGCTTGGTCTGCTGGAGGGATCTGAGGGCGATAGGCCTTCGGAGTTTGCTGAAGCTTTCTTCAAGAGTATCCTGGATCTGGCACCTGTCTCGCCGCCTATGTGGTGGAACGGGCACATAGAGTACCGACTGGCCGCCGACCACCTGGAGCGCCGCCTAGACCCTTTCTGGTAAGGTTTCTTAATTATCGAGACCGCATCCTGAGTGAAGCCAGGAAACATCCCCATCTCAAGTATGAAAACGCCGAAATCCACCTCTATCCTGACTTTTCGGCAGATCTACAGAAGAAGAGGAAAACATTTCAAGACATCCGTCAGCACCTCAGAGAAAAGGGCCTGCCCTACAGTATGTTATACCCCAGCCGGCTAAGGGTGGTACAAGCTGGCACCACAAAGTTCTTTGATTCCCTGGAGGAAGCGGACTCCTGGTTCTCTACCCTGCGGTGATCGGTTCCCCTTGGATATGGCTCATAATGCCCGCCTAGTGCAGCATTTTGTCCTAAGAGGTCTTTACTTTTTTATCATAGGTATAAATATGCTCCTGCCTACTACTGTCATTATTTTTTTCAATCCTGGAGTTAACGGAGCAATGAAAATTGGAAGAAGGTTTATACCTGTGGACGTTGTCCCCCTCCCCCTTTCTTTTTGTTCTCTTTTTCTTCCCGAGTCTGTCTCCAGCACAAGTACTGTAAGTCGCACTTCTTTTGCCCTGCGCTAAGTTTTGGGGCACGGACTGTTCGGTTTTTTTATTTTTTGTTAAGGGTTGAATCTGACCCGTTCCAATAGTTCTGGTGGGTTGGCAGGGGTTATTTGCTTGCTGCTGAATTATCGTACTCTGATACTACTTACTTATATATATATATGAAGGTACTATTGTCCATGTGTGGGTTGTCGTATCCTATTGGGGGGGGGTGGCAGGCTGGGGGGGCAGTGCGGACTGCTCTCCCCCCTCCCTCTGGTGGACTACCCTGTTATGTATATATCTGCTAGATGGAGCTTAGATTGGTGTCATGGAATGTGTGTGGTCTTAATAGTCGCTTCAAGAGAGCATTAATGTTTAAGTATCTACAAGCGCACAAGCCGCACATTCTCTTCCTCCAAGAGACCCATCTGACGGGCAGCAGACACTTGGCCCTCCGCAGGAGATGGGTGAGACAGTCCTTTCACGCCACATATTCTAATTATGCTAGGGGGGTGTCCATTCTTTTGAACAGATCCTTTAATTGCCAGGTTGAACAAGTTATATCGGATCCGGGGGGGACGATTTGTCATACTGCTATTGACTGTGGAGGCCCAGGTGTTTGTGAACGTATATGTTCCGCCCCCTTTCTCAACATCTGTGCTTCATGCGGTGTGTGACAAGTTGGCTCCTCATATGGTAACGAGGCTTATCTTAGCGGGTGATTTTAATGGCATACTAGATAGGACTCTAGAGACCGCCAACCTGACCAGACTGCCAGATCCAGATCTGGGACACTGGGCCACGGCCTTGCAGCTCACAGAGGTCTAGCGGTGGAAAAACCCACAGGTGCAGCGCTTCTCCCATCTGTCTGTGGTCCATCGCTCGGGCTCCAGAATTGACTTGGCCTTTTGCTCCCCGGCTATGCTTCCATATGTAGTCTCGGCACAATACTTGCCTGCGGGAGTATCAGACCATTCCCCTCTAGAGGTGATTCTGCAGCTTGGAGAGAGGGGGAGCGCAGGGGGTTGGAGACTTGCGACACACTGGCTACGAGATGAGAGGGTGGAGGAGAGTATGCGGGGTAAAATTGATCAGTATTGGGTCTGTAATGACGATGTGTCCACTGCACAGGTGACGTGGGACGCCTTCAAGGCGACTATAAGAGGGGATTACATTTCTGCAATAAAGGCTGCCAGGGTGGACTGTGCCTCTGAGACTAAGACTAGGGACCTAGAATCGAAGGTGCATATGACGGAAGAGAAGTTTGCATCGGATCCTTCTCCTGGGGCATACTCCTCCCTGGCACAGGCTCAAAGGGCGCTATCGATACACTTATCTAATGTGACGAACTCCTCGGAAAGGTCATTTAGAGACAGAATATTTGAATTGGAGGACAAGAACGGGAGGCTTCTGGCCGGCCTGGTGGCTGAGCCCAAATTTCAGACGGTTGTACCCGTTATACACACTGAGACAGGGGGTGTGACTTCTGACCCATCTGCCATCCTTAACGAATTTCTTACATTTTACTCCTCTCTAAATAAATCTACTACTACGTAGCTATCCTCTGAGCACCTCTCCTTCCTCGGCGGACTGTCCTTAACTGGTCTGACGGGGGAGGATATAGCCCTTTTAGAAGACCCTTTTTGTACATTGCCGACTTGGCCCCACGTCTTCATAAGCTGTATGCCCTTAGTTTAGAGACAGGATCTCTACTTGATTCGATGTCAAAGGCCCACATAGTCCTTGTTCAAAATCCGGGAAAAGATACCTCCTATTGTTCAGCATACCGCCCTATATCCCTCCTTAATTACGATTTCAAAATTCTGACGAAAGTGCTAGCCACCAGGCTGATGGGGATCCTCCCATTTTTGGTTGATATCGATCAAACTGGTTTTATGCCGGGGAAATTGACTGATGTCAATAGCCGTAGGGTTTTCACTCATCTGCAAATTCCTCCTACGGACCAGGACACCAGGATTCTGGTGGCCCTGGATCTGGAAAAGGCATTTCACTCAGTAGCCTGGACCTACATGGAGGAGGTACTCAAGTTATATGGTTTTGGCCCCATTTTTAGAAAATGGATCCGACTATTATATCAGAAACCGACAGCACAGAATAAACTGGGAGGTAAGCTGTCTCCCTCATTCCCGGTGGAGCGGGGCACCCGACAGGGTTGTCCTCTATCCCCAGCCCTTTTCTCCTTAATGGTTGAGCCCTTGGCGGTCACGCCGAGATCCTCGAGCGCCGTTCGGGGGGTGCGGGAGGGATCCTTGGAGGAAAAGATTGCACTCTATGCTGACGATATTATCCTCTTCCTCCGGGATCCCAGACCGTCCCTTCGGGCGGCGCTAGAGCTTCTATCGAGCTTTGCTGCGGTGTCGGGCCTTAAGGTCAACTGGGAAAAGTCCCAGATCCTACCGGTGGACCCGGGGGCTAGGAGGCTGGTGGACTCCTAACTCCTGTTACAGTGGGCGGAAAAAATTAAATACCTTGGTATTATCATTTCTCCCAGAATACAAGACTTCTGTAAATTAAATCTTCCTATCCTGCAAACTATGCACAATAGGCTGAAAGTATGGGACAGTCTTCCCTTTACGCTGATAGGTCGAATTAATTTAATTAAAATGAAACTGCTCCCCCCTCTCCTGTATGTAATGTGCCATTCTCCGACGTGGATCCCCAAGATCCATTTTCGACGCCTAAATTCTCACATAACTATTTTTTTGTGGGGCAATACACCTCCCCGGTTCCGCTTGTCCATAGTACAAAGACCTTGGACGCAGGGGGACCTGGCATGTCCTGATTTTTTCCTCTATTTTATCGCGGCGATGCTGGCAAATGCCCGTGGCTGGTTTGCGTAGGATGCCACCAATGCTGCAGTTGCCTTGGAGGCCTCCATTGTGGGATCATTTGAAGCACTGCGGAACGTTTTGTTCAGGGGTCCTAGAGCTCCGCACCCTCTCATTACCTCGATGAGGACGGTGCTGAGGGCATGGTCTGTGGTGGTCGGCTGCCGGTCGGCTGAATCCCGGACCTACTCTCCTAATACTCCATTGTGGCTTAATCCCTCCTTACCTGAATTTTATTCTATACCAGACCCGATTGTGTGGGCGTCGAGGGGCGTTCGGTATATCCATCATATTTGTGAGAATGGTGCGTTACTGACATTCGACCAGCTAAAATCTAGATTTGAACTACCCAATACACACTTCTTCCGGTTCCTGCAGCTTCGTCATGCATAAAAGACTCAGTTCGGTGACTCTCCTGTAACCCTTGTGAGGGGTTAGCTCGGCAGCGGGTGTGTGTGACCCCCTGGATGGGTTCACAACACAAAATCAGGCACAGCAGACAGCGTTGTAGGTGCAAAAAACAAAAGATGCGGTTTATTTATGCTACATGCAGTGATACATATAACAGCCAAACAAAAATAAAACATGAAAATAAATCCTGGTCAGCTTGACCTCTAACTACACACTTAGATTCCCTGTCTAACAACTGAGTGCAGCCTTGTGCTGCACCAGTCCCTGTCTCTGTTGTAGAGGTTTGCCACACAGGCGTTAACTCACCGCACAGAACAGATATCACACTCCCCAGTCTATACAACACAAAACTGGTTCCAGGATGGAGCATCTCCCTAAGCATGCTGTTTTTTTTTTGTAGAGGTCTTAATGAGCCCACTTACTTCAGCTGGGCTCATTAACTCTTCCCCTCTAATTGTAAAAGTCTGCATAAAGCCTGAATCTAGGGCACACATATTTCCCATCCTGGATACAACCAGGTGACTTTACCTGCGTGCTGCCACATACCCCCCCCTCTTGTTTCAACCTTGGGGTTGTAACACAAGCAGTCAGACACGCATGTATCCGAGACAAAGCATCCACATTCCCCATTTTAACACCAGGGCGATGCTTAACTGTAAAGTTAAATTCTTGTAGGGCCAGGAACCACCTATTTACCCTTCTATTGGTCTCCTTGTTCTGAGCCATCCACTTTAACCACTTCAGCTCCGGACCAATAAACACCTTAAGGACCAGAGGTCTTTTTGCAATTTCGCACTGCGCTGCTTTAACTGGTAATTGCGCGGTCATGCAATATTGCACCCAAACGAAATTTGCGTCCTTTTCTTCCCACAAATAGAGCTTTCTTTTGATGGTATTTGATTGCCTCTGCGATTTTTTTTTTTTGCGATATAAATGGAAAAAGAGCGAAAATTTTGAAAAAAAAAGATATTTTCTTCTTTTTGTTATAAGAAAAATCGAATAAACTAAATTTTAGTCATACATTGAGGGCAAAATTTATTCAGCCACATGTCTTTAGTAAAAAAAATGTCAATAAGCGTATATTTTTTGGTTTGCGCAAAAGTTATAGCGTCTACAAACTAGAGTACATTTTCTGGAATTTACACAGCTTTTAATTTATGACTGCCGATCTCATTTCTTGAGGTGCTAAAATGGCAGGGCAGTACAAATCCCCCCCAAATGACCCCATTTTGGAAAGTAGACACCCCAAGGAAATTGCTGATGGGTATGTTGAGCCCATTGAATATTTATTTTTTTTGTCCTAAGGGATTGAATAATGACAAAAAAAAAAAAAAAATTTTTTTTACAAAAAGTTGTCACTAAATGATATATTGCTCACACATGCCATGGTTATATGTGGAATTGCACCCCAAAATATATTCCGCTACTTCTCCCGAGTATGGCGATACCATGTGTGTGGGACTTTTTGGGAGTCTAGTCGCGCACGGCACCCCGAAAACCAATCACCACCTTCAGGATTTCTAAGGGTGCAAATTTTTGATTTAACTCCTCACTACCTATCACAGTTTCGAAGGCCATAAAATGCCAAAATAGCACAAAACCCCCCAAAATGACCCCATTTTGGAAAGTAGACACCCCAAGCTATTTACTGAGAGGCATGTTGAGTCCATGGAATATTTTATATTTTGCCACAAGTTGCGGGAATATTACAAACTTTTTTTTTTTTGCACCAAGTTGTCACTAAATGATATATTGCTCACACATGCTATGGGCATATGTGAAATGACACCCCAAAATACATTCTGCTGCTTCTCCCGAGTACGGGGATACCACATGTGTGGGACTTTTTGGGAGTCTAGTCGCGCACGGCACCCCGAAAATCAATCACCACCTTCAGGATTTCTAAGGGTGCAAATTTTTGATTTAACTCCTCACTACCTATCACAGTTTCGAAGGCCATAAAATGCCAAAATAGCACAAAACCCCCCCAAATGACCCCATTTTGGAAAGTAGACACCCCAAGCTATTTACTGAGAGGCATGTTGAGTCCATGGAATATTTTATATTTTGCCAAAAGTTGCGGGAATATTACAAACTTTTTTTTTTTTGCACAAAGTTGTCACTAAATGATATATTGCTCACACATGCTATGGGCAGAAGTCAAATTACACCCCAAAATAAATTCTGCTGCTTCTCCCGAGTACGGGGATACCACATGTGGGGGACTTTTTGGGAGCCTAGCCACGTACGGGACCCCGAAAACCAAGCACTGCCTTCCGGATTTGAATATAAAATGCTATAAAAAACAAACTAACCAGAGTCACCCGTAACACTTATACGGTGATCAGTGGTGAAAGGGTTAACTAGGGGCAATCAGGGGGTTCAAATTTTTATTAGGTAGTATATGGGGGTCCCTGGCGCTATATAAAAACCTGACGGGGAACCTAAATAACTAACTGGCTAACCAGCGTCACCAGTGACACTTATACTGTGATCGCTGGTGAAAGGGGGTGAAAGGGTTAACTAGCAGCAATCAGGGGGTTAAAACCATTATTGGGTAGTATATCGGGGTACCTAGCGCTATAAAAACCTGGCGGTGAACCTAAAAAAATAACTAGCTACCTAGCGACACTAGCGACACTGATGCAGCGTTCAGAAAAATGATCGCTTAGTGACACTGGCAAAAGGGGGTGAAAGGGTTAACTAGCGGAAATCAGGGGGTTAAAACCATTATTGGGTAGTATATCGGGGTACCTAGCGCTATAAAAACCTGGCGGTGAACCTAAAAAAATAACTAGCTACCTAGCGACTGTAGCGACACTAATGCAGCGATCAGAAAAACGATCGCTTAGTGACACTGGCAAAAGGGGGTGAAAGGGTTAACTAGCGGCAATCAGGGGGTTAAAAACATTATTGGGTAGTATATCGGGGTACCTAGCGATATAAAAACCTGGCGGTGAACCTAAAAAAATAACTAGCTACCTAGCGACACATGCAGCGATCAGAAAAATGATCGCTTAGTGACACTGGCAAAAGGGGGTGAAAGGGTTAACTAGCGGCAATCAGGGGGTTAAAAACATTATTGGGTAGTATATCGGGGTACCTAGCGCTATAAAAACCTGGCGGTGAACCTAAAAAAATAACTAGCTACCTAGCGACTGTAGCGACACTAATGCAGCGATCAGAAAAACTATCGCTTAGTGACACTGGCAAAAGGGGGTGAAAGGGTTAACTAGCGGCAATCAGGGGGTTAAAAACATTATTGGGTAGTATATCGGGGTACCTAGCGATATAAAAACCTGGCGGTGAACCTAAAAAAATAACTAGCTACCTAGCGACACATGCAGCGATCAGAAAAATGATCGCTTAGTGACACTGGCAAAAGGGGGTGAAAGGGTTAACTCTAGGGGCAATCAGGGGGTTAAATCTTTATTGGGGGGTGATAGGGGGCTACCCTGGACCTAACACTAACTGTCCTGACAGTTTTTACTGTCACAACTGACACTGAATGCATTGATCAGTAAAGAAATGATCAATGCAATCAGTGACACTGTGACTGGGGGGGGAGGGGGGGCGGGGGGGGGATCGGGGGGGGATCGGGGGGGGTTTGTGTGCCTGTGTGTACCTACATGTCAGTGTAGTGTTCGTGCAGACTTACTTTTACTCTTCTCCTCGTAGTCCGGTCAAAAAGACCGCCCCGAGGAGAATGACATCACTTCCTCCTTCCTGTGTAAACAATACACAGGGGAGGAAGCTTCTCATTGGCCAGGAGCGATCCAGAGGGGGTGGCCGAAAACCAACGGCCATCCCCTCATCACGGAGCGCTCCTGGACCGAATCGGACCGCCGTAACCAGCGGGAGGGGGTCCGATCGGACCCCCCACCCGCTGGAAGGCAATCACGTAGATGTACGTGATTGTGCCTGCCTGTGCCATTGTGCTGACGTACAATGGCAATACGGCGGTCCTCAAGTGGTTAAAGGAGCGTGATCAGTCACCAGGTCAAAGTGCCTACCTAGCAGATAGTACCGAAGGGAATCTAGAGCCCACTTCACTGCTAAACATTCCTTCTCAATTGTGGCGTAATTTACCTCATGGGACTTCAACTTCCTGCTGAGGTAAATGACTGGGTGCTCTTCCCCGTTCCAGACCTGGGATAACACCGCTCCTAACCCAACGTCTGATGCATCAGTTTGTACAACGAAGTCCTTAGAGAAGTCTGGTGAGTACAACACTGGCTGGCTACATAAGGCTGTTTTTAAGGACTGAAATGCTTCTTCAGCCTCTGGGGACCATTTAACCATAACAGACTCTTTCCCTTTTGTCAGGTTGGTGAGGGGCACAGCCTGAGAAGCAAAATGGGGAATGAATCGTCGATAATAGCCAGCGATTCCCAGAAAGGCTCGTACCTGTTTCTTGCTATTGGGACGTGGCCAACTCTGTATGGCCTCGACTTTATTGACTTGGGGTTTTATCACCCCCCTCCCAATAGTGTACCCAAGATATTTGGCCTCCTCCTGTCCAATGGTACACTTCTTTGGATTGGCCGTAAACCCAGCTTCCCGGATAGAGTCTAGGACTGCTTGTACTTTTGGCAAATGTGAGACCCAGTCTGTGCTATGGATAATCACATCATCCAGGTAAGCTGCAGCATATTTCTGATGGGGCCTCAGAATCTTATCCATTTTCCGCTGGAATGTTGCCGGTGCATTCTGTAACCCAAACGGCATTCTCTTATATTGGAATGCCCCATCTGGGGTTACAAACGCAGTTTTCTCCTTGGCCGACTCGGCCAGGGGAATTTGCCAATACCCTTTGGTGAGATCAAGAGTTGTCATATATCGGGCTGTTCCCAGCCGGTCAATCAACTCATCTATACGCGGCATGGGGTAGGTGTCAAATTTTGTAACTTTATTTAATTGTCGAAAATCGTTACAAAACCGCCAGCTCCCATCAGGTTTGGGCACTAGTACGATAGGACTGGACCAGTCACTCTGGGACTCCTCTATCACACCCAATTCCAGCATCCTTTGAACCTCCCCACGTATTGCCTCCCGTCGGGCCTCTGGTATTCTATAAGGTTTTAGTTTTACCCTTTCTCCTGGCGGGGTGATAATGTCATGCTCTACGCCAGATGTTTGTCCCGGAAGCTCAGAGAAAATCTCTTTGTTACGAAGTACAAACTCTTTAACCTCCTGTTGTTGGGGTTTCGATAAGGTGTCTGCTATTCCAACCTCAGGAACTAAGCAATCAGACTGGGCTTGTGACAAAGTCTCTGCGACTAGGGATTCCCTATCCCTCCAGGCTTTCAGCAGATTGACGCGATAGATCTGCTCCGGCTTTCGCCTTCCTGGCTGTCTAACCCTGTAGTTCACCTCACTAATTTTTTCAATTACTTCATATGGACCTTGCCATTTGGCCAGAAATTTGCTTTCAACCGTAGGGACTAGCACCAAGACCCTATCCCCGGGGAAAAAGTACAGGTCTTGGCCCCACGGTTGTACACTCTCTGCTGTGCTAACTGCGCTTGGGTTAAATGTTCCTTTACAATTGGCATTACCTGTGCAATTCTATCTTGCATCAGGGCGACATGCTCAATCACACTCCTGTGAGGAGAACTCTCATTTTCCCAAGTGTCCTTGGCGATATCAGGCAGCCCTCTTGGGTGTCTCCCATAGAGCAACTCGAAGGGTGAGAAACCCGTAGAGGATTGGGGTACCTCCCTAATGGCAAACATCAGATAGGGTATTAGACAGTCCCAATTCTTTCCATCTCTATCCACCACCTTCTTTAGGTGATATTTGTTTTAGGGTTTTGTTGAATCTTTCAACCAACCCATCTGTTTGGGGGTGATACACAGATGTACGCAATTGTGTCACTTTGTACAACTTGCATAGTTCTTTCATAACCCGGGACATAAAGGGTGTACCTTGGTCCATAAGCAGTTCCTTACAAATACCCACGCGGCTAAAAACAAGAGATAGCTCTTTGGCTATGGTTTTGGCCGAGGTATTTCGAAGAGGAATTGCTTCCGGATAACGGGTGGCATAGTCCAATATAACCAAAATGTACTGATGCCCCCTAGCAGACTTCATTATCGGACCTACCAAATCCATTGCGATCCTCTCAAAGGGGACCTCAATGATAGGAAGAGGTACCAGCGGGTTACGGAAATGTGGCATAGGTGCCGACTTCTGACACACAGGGCAGGAGGAACAATAATTTTCTGTTTCCTTCATGACCCCAGGCCAATAGAATCTCTGCAATATTCTCTCTCTGGTTTTCTCGGCCCCCAGATGACCTCCCAGAATGTGCCCATGGGCCAATTCTAACACCAACTTCCTGTAAGGTTTGGGCACTACAAGTTGCTCAATGGTTTCTTCTGCCCTTTGAGCTACTCGATACAGCAGGTCCCTTTCCATAGTGAAGTACGGGTAAGCGCAAGTCTTATCTGGGTTCACTAACTCGCCATCTATTTTCACCACATTTTCCCGTGCCTTTATTAGGGTGGGGTCTTTTAACTGTTCTGTGGCAAAATTTTCCCTGTGAACCTCAAGATCCGAAAACTCCACAGACGGCATGTTTTCATCTGAGGATGTTGGCTCCTCCCCAGTTTCTCGAGTTTCCCCCGCCAATACCGACAAGGGAAATTCAGGAGAGTCCTCACCACTCCCAGAGGAATTCTGGTCATCTTCCTGGTTTATAGGGGCACCAGTGGGGGGCTCAGGACAATCCCAGAGTTCCCAGAATTTTGGAAAATCCCTTCCCACAATAGCATCATGTGGTAAGTGAGACACTAACCCCACCTGATGAGAGAGGTTACCTTTGGGGGTCTCAAAAAACACTGAAGTTACAGGATACTCTCGGGTGTCCCCATGCACACAAATAACAGCCACCCTGTTCTTCCCAGAGACCTCTGTAGTAACTAATTCAGCTTTTATCAACGTTACCAGGCTACCTGAATCCAGCAACACATCAACATTTCTACCATTAATACACATTTTACATAAATGTTTCTCAGGTCCCCGAATGGCAGTGCATGCAACTGTCGCAAACAGCGACTGACGTCTCTCCCTTATAAAGTCACATTGCATAGGCTCATCCACAACGGGGCAATATGTCCCTCTTGGCGGCAGCGGTAGCAAATAATCTTTTTCGCTGCC
The DNA here is from genome assembly GCF_037356315.1 of Lithobates pipiens. Lineage (NCBI taxonomy): Eukaryota > Metazoa > Chordata > Amphibia > Anura > Ranidae > Lithobates > Lithobates pipiens. The sequence goes on along the minus strand of NW_027507720.1, from coordinate 92,885 downwards.
TCTTGCAGCATGGGCTTCCTGGGCTGCTCCCGCCAGACCTTAGGTAGAACTCCCACCCTCTCACTCTCTCCACCCTCACCCCTTGGAGTCATCTTACCCGCCACTGGGGATGATCTGGTCTTAGGGTAGAAAGTCTGTGAGTCCCTGGAAGAAGTGGTCAGGTTCTCTGTAGCCAAGTACCTCTCAACCAGATCCACAAGTTTATCTGCATTTTCTGGGTCTCCATGGCTTACCCATTTTTGGATGGCAGTAGGAAGAGCTCTCAGGAAAAGATCCATAACAACACGTTCCACAATGTTTGGTGCGGTCAAAGTCTCTGGCTGCAGCCACTTTCTGCTCAGGTGAATGAGATCATACATTTGAGACCTGGGGGGGTTTTCCAACCTGAAAAGTCCAATTATGCACACGCTGAGCCCGGACGGCCAGGGTGACACCCAGCCGTGCCAATATTTCTGTTTTTAGCACCACATAGTCTTTTGCTTGGTCAGGCTCTAGGTCATAATAAGCTTTCTGCGATTCCCCAGTTAACAGAGGGGCCACCAGTCCAGCCCATTGCTCCTTAGGCCACTTTTCCCTTTCAGCAGTCCTTTCAAATGTGGTCAAAAACACCTCTCCAGTCATTTTTGTCAATAAACGGCTCACACCAAAGGATGCGGTATTATTGTAACCACTTGCCTCATTGGTCTGCGGACGTTGCTGTATTAATGTCTCTATTTTCTGTTGAAAATTCTGCTCTTGCTTCTGCAACAGGTCTATGAAGCGGGCTTCAGATTGCTGCTGGGCTTGTTGCTGAGCTTCCAGACTCTGCAGGTGAGCTTTCTGCTGGGCTGCAAGGCTCTTTTGTAAAGCCGCATTTGTTTGCTGCTGATTTGCATTTGCTTGCTGCTGATTTGCTAGAGCCAGCTGTCTCAGTATCTCCTCCATGCTGGCCTTTAAAAAAAAGATGAAAAAAAAACTGCCAAAATTCTCCACCAACTGTGAGGGGTTAGCTCGGCAGCGGGTGTGTGTGACCCCCTGGATGGGTTCACAACACAAAATCAGGCACAGCAGACAGCGTTGTAGGTGCAAAAAACAAAAGATGCAGTTTATTTATGCTACATGCAGTGATACATATAACAGCCAAACAAAAATAAAACATGAAAATAAATCCTGGTCAGCTTGACCTCTAACTACACACTTAGATTCCCTGTCTAACAACTGAGTGCAGCCTTGTGCTGCACCAGTCCCTGTCTCTGTGGTAGAGGTTTGCCACACAGGCGTTAACTCACCGCACAGAACAGATATCACACTCCCCAGTCTATACAACACAAAACTGGTTCCAGGATGGAGCATCTCCCTAAGCATGCTGTTTTTTTTTTGTAGAGGTCTTAATGAGCCCACTTACTTCAGCTGGGCTCATTAACTCTTCCCCTCTAATTGTAAAAGTCTGCATAAAGCCTGAATCTAGGGCACACATATTTCCCATCCTGGATACAACCAGGTGACTTTACCTGCGTGCTGCCACACCCTATATCAGTCTAACATGGAACTGCTCCTGCGTCAGGAGACATTGCCTAAACCTTTATCCATGATTTACAAGGCTCTTCAGCCTTCTGTTCATAGTGGATTAGAAAAACTCAGAGACTTTTGGGTGGCGGAGCTGCCGGGGCTGGATGGGGAGGACTGGGAGGACATTTGGGACTCCCCCTTCAGATACTTGGTCTCCTCTAGAGACCGGCTGATCCAATTTAAAATATTGCATACATTTTACTATACTCCATATAGGCTTCATAAAATATACCCTGACTCCACGCCACAGTGTTGGCGCTGTCAGGAGGACTCGGCCGGGGTACATCTACATGATTTGGTCCTGCCCCGAGGTACAACATTACTGGTCACTAGTAGTCTCCTTTATTACTAAACTAACCACGATTCCTATACCCCAAACGATTGAGATCTGCCTGCTTGGTTTAGTGGAGGAGGTGGTCCCCTCGAGGGCAGTTCGCACATTACCGAGTTTGCTACTCTTTTATGCCAGGAAACTGATTGTGCTCCGGTGGAGGGCCCCCTCGGCGGCCCTCACCCTGAGTGCATGGAAGTCATTAGTTAACCTTGCAATACCCTTGTATAGGGAAGTATATTCTAACCGGGGATGCCCTCATAAGTTTCAAAGGGTTTGGAATGTCTGGTTGGAGTCTGAGACAACAACTGCGGAACAGGAGAACCCTGTGAGATTGTCAGCCAGTCTAGCTCATAGACGACTCCCTTAATGGTTCCATCAGGGATGGCACCTGAGCCGCCTAACTGCCGGTAGACAACCGCTGATGGACCATTGTTTTGATAGACTACCTACAGTGAATTAATACACTTATGTCAAATACTGTAAAAGGTATTTCTCCTGTCAATTTTAGCAGCAAGCTACGGGGTTTGTTTGTTTTTTTCCTCTGTTCTTAGGGTTGGGCAGATAGGTTGTTATGCTTGACCTACTGTTTTATGTTATGCAAGCCCAGGAATGCCCAAAGGGCTTTGTTTTGTAAACTTTTATTTTTGAAAAGAATAAAAAGAATAAAAAAAAAAATTAAAAAATAATGTAAGGGGGTCTGAATACTTTCCATCCTCCACTGTGTGTATTTACTTGGCGTAACATCATTTTTCACACTATAGAAAAAAATTGGGGTAAATGATGTGTTTATTTTATTTTTTTTTAATTTTATTCATAACATTTTTATTTAATTTGTTTTCAAATACAGTGTGACATACCAAAATGCAACAATGTTCATTTTATTCTCTAGGGTCTCTGCTAATATACTTCCATACCGGGTCAATTCTGGAATACCTCTCTGTAAAAATCATCTTTTTGTTTTTTTTGCTAGAAAATTACTCAGAACCCCCCAAACATTATATATATATATAATGTTTGGGGGGTTCTGAGTAATTTTCTAGCAAAAAAAAACAAAAAGATGATAATGTTTGGGGGGTTCTGAGTAATTTTCTAGCAAAAAAAACAAAAAGATGATTTTTACAGAGAGGTATTCCAGAATTGACCCGGTATGGAAGTGGTTAAAAATCAGCAGCGCCTCCTTTTTATTCTCCTGGTCCTGTGCTTTCAGGGAATGTCTGGTTTGGGGGGGGTCCTATGATTTCAGGGAATGTCTGGTTTGGGGGGGGGGGGTGTTTTGTCTTTTTCTGATGCCATGGAACTTTTGAATAAATATTTTTTTTAGTTTTTTAACAAATCATTTATTTATTTATTAAAAAAACAAATTCCATGGCATCAGAAAAAGATAAACCCCCCTCCTGAACCAGACATTTCCTGAAAGCACGGGGACCCCCCTCCCCCCAAACCAGACATTCCCTGAAAGCACAGGACCCCCCCCCCCAAACCAGACATTCCCTGAAAACACAGGACCCCCTCCAAACCAGTCATTCCCTGAAATCACAGGATCCCCCCCCCAAACCAGACATTCCCTGAAATCACAGGATCCCCCCCCAAACCAGACATTCCCTGAAATCACAGGACCCCCCCCCAACCACACAGTCCCTGAAATCACAGGACTCCCCAAACCAGACATTCCCTGAAATCACAGGACCCCCCCCCCCACAAAACAGACAGTTGCAGAAATCACAGGACCCCCCCAAACCAGACATTCCCTGAAATCACAGGACCCCCTGCCAACCAGACCTTCCCTGAAATCACAGGACACCACCCCCCCCCCCCCCCCAAAACCAGACATTCCCTGAAATCAAAGGATCCCCCAAAACCAGACATTATTCCCTGAAAGCACAGGACCCCCCCCCCCCCCCACCAGACATTCCCTATTTCTATTTTCTATCTATTGATGATCAGAGATTGTCCCAGAGTGACAATTATTTCTATCGTTAGATTTTTAGCGATTTAAAAAAAACTGTCAACAAAAATGAGACTGCAGTATGAAATCTTTCTGCTGCTGGTGGTGGTGGTGCCATTCCTCCTGTATGGCGGAATGGTACGCCCGAGGAGGGAGGAGTTTGTTGGCAGGTGGCAGAATGTGACGCGGGAAATGGCGGAGTTCATGCAGAAAGTGACGCTGGAAACGGCGATGTTTATTCAGAAAGCGGTGCACAAAGCCGCGCGGATTATGGAGGAGGTGGAAACATCAAAGATTACGGAGGAGGTGAAGGTGGATACGGCGGAGATTGTGAAGCAGGAAACTGCGGATTATTGTGGAGAAGCTGCGCCGTTTCAGGAGAAGGTGAAGGTTAAATCAACACAGACTATGGAGGAGGTGCGGCAGGAAACGGCGCACATCATGGAGGAGGTGCGGCAGAAAACAGAGGCATATATGGAGTTTAGGGAGGAGGCGGAGCATAAACCTGTGGCCTTTGTGGAGGAGATGCAGCAGAAAAAAGACAACTTCCTGGAGCTTATTGGGAAGGCGCGGAAGAAAAAAGGAAGAATTTATAGAACAGCCCAGTTTATAGAGAAGGCAGAGAAGGAAACAGCGGAGATTATGGAGATGGTGGGCCACAAAATACAAGAGTTTAGGGGGTTTATGGAAACGGTGGAACAGGAAACAGCAGACTTCATGGAGGAAGTGATGCAGGACATCGAGGAGTGGGCTACACACATTGGGAAACCTCCACCCAGCTATCTTATGAAGCTGATGACCCCTGTAAACGATATGAAGGTGATACTTTTCACAACCACCCTCATAATGGATTACGTGCTCACTACGCGTTTCACAGGAAGATTACCCGGCTACTACTTCATTCACCAGCTGAGTGTTATTTTGTTACTAGATGACATTATTAATGCTAACTGGTTCAGGAGCTAGGTGGGCTTAGAGATCAGAGTCCCACCCAAGCTTAGCAATGACGCATATTGGTATGACCGGATAGTCCCTGGTCCCACGTCAGACTGGTATATGGGATGGATGGCCTTAAAGAACAGAGTCTCACCCATGCTTATCACTGCTGGTCATTGGTATGAATGGATGGCTGCAGGATGCTCCAAGGGGTGGGTGGACTTGAAGAACAGAGTCTCACCCATACTTGCCACTGAAGGTCATTGGTATAAATTGAGGGTTGCTGGGGACAAGGAAGACGGCTCCAGAGGCTGGATGACCTTGAAGAACAGAGTCTCACCCATGCTTATCAATGGTTCATACGATCAGGTGGTCCCTAGGCTCCAGTCAGACTCGGTGGCCTTGAAGAACAGAGTCTCACCCATCCTTATCACTGCTGGTCATTGGTATGAATGGACCGTTGCTTGGCTGAAGGCAGCATGCTATAAGGGATTGGTGGCCTTGAAGAACAAAGTCCATCCTATGCTTAACATTCTGGTTATTGTATTGAATGGACAGTCGCTAGGCTCAAGGCAGAATGCTATAAGGGATGGGTGGCCTTGAAGAACAAAGTTGCACCTATGCTTAACACTGCTGGTTATTGGATTGAATGGACGGACACAGGGCTCCAATCTGACTGCTACAGGGGCTTGGCGGCCATGAAGAACAGAGTCTCATCCGTGATCATCACTGCTGGTCACTGGATTGAACGGACGGTCGTTGAGCTCAAGGAAGAATGCTACAGGGGGTTGGTGGCCATGAAGAACAGAGTCTCATGCATGCTCATCACTACTGGTCATTGGATTGAACAGACGGTCGCTGGGCTCAAGGCAGAGTGCTACAGGGGGTTGGTGACCATGAAGGACAGAGTCTCACCCATGCTCATCACTCCTGGTTATTGGATTGAAGGGACGGTCACTGTGCTCAAGGCAGAATGCTATAAGGGATGGGTGGCCTTGAAGAACAGTCTCACCCATGCTTAAAAGTGCTGATTATTAGTGTGAATGGTTGGTTGCTGGGCTCCAGAGGCTGGGTGACCTTGAAGAATAGAGTCTCACCCATGCTTATCAATGGTTCATTTGAACGGGTGGTTCCTGGGCTCCAGTCAGACTTATTCACAGGGTTGGTGGCCATGAAGAACAGAGTTTCCCCCATGCTCATCACTGCTGGTCATTGGTATGAATAGACGGCCGCTGGGCTGAAGGCAGACTGCACCAGGGGATGGACGATCTTGAAATACAGAATCTCACCTATGCTCATCAATAGTTCATACGGCTTCTACACGTGGTGGGTGGGATTAGAAATCAGTACCCAACCCAGGCTTAGCAACGATTAGAATGAATTTGATGTTCGCTGGGCTCCAGTCAGCTTACAGCTTGCGGTTTATCAGAATACTGCCGTGGCTCCTCATCAAGCATCTTGTCCTGTTCCATCTATTGTGACTATGAAGAAAACTCCACCCAGCTGGCGAATTCCCAGACAAAGGTAAGTCATTGTAATATTCTGACACCTTAGACCCAATTCACAAAGCTTTCACCCGTTATATTCCCCCAAACCTTTGTGAAGGACCATGGCTGTATTGGTTTATGTGTGACCCCCCATAGTATTTTTAATTGTGCCGGGAACCTTCCAGAGTTCCTTGGTTTAGGTTTTCCTTTTGTTGGGCGTTGTAAATAAAATGACTGATCACATTTTTATCTTTTCTAGGAAAATGCAGGTTTTGCTGTTAAAGATCGACCTTCCCATTTCCAGCGTCATACCTCCCAAGGACCGCTCCCGGGGCCTCTGGCTTAGGTCTGGCCCCGGAGGATGAAGCTTAGTAAGAATCATATAGTAACTTCCGGCGCATCCAGCACAGCTTGTGATTGGCAAGCAAACCCGCTGGGTGTGGCCTGTGTAACCGTAGAGAACGTGCAGCTGTCAAATTCAAGCAGTGATGTCAGGGAACCAGTGTGTAGAGAAACGGCGGGCATTTCTAGATTGGTGGCGGGGAAAAAATGCCCAGGTGTAATATGAATTGCCCCTTCACATACTGTACCCGGGGTTTTCTGCACTCACATCGCGGCTTCTGTACACAGAAGTGACATCTCTTCCGCTGCAGCCTCCCTGCTCTGCACTCACATCCGGGACAAGTACTGGTCTGACCCAGTGCAGCGTGTTCAAGGGGAGGAGGGGGGTGGGCGGCACCATTATCCTCATCTACTTCCTTCTCAGGGGAGTTTGGGAAGTGGAGATGAGGGGGGTGTGCACCGAGAAAGAGGACGGAGCTGTGATAAAGCCAGCTACAGAAAGGGGACCGTGTTGAGGAGGGGAGAGCTTCGGGGGAGGGCAGGGGTGTGTGCATCTCTGTATGTGCTTGTACATGTATGTATACAAGCAGACACACCTACAGACACATACACTTTATTTATACACACACAAAAATATATATATATATATTTTAGGGATGCACCGAAATTTCGGCCGCCGAAACATATCGGCCGAAAATGGCACTTTCGGCAAAAAGCCGAAAGAGAATTTCCGCCGATACTGGTGCCGAAAATGGGGCGGGGCTTGGCCCCGCCCCCGGTGCCACCCATCACGGGGGTGTCATTCTGTCTTTAGCGCTCCTCCTCACCTATGCTGCAGTCAGCCTATGGGGTCTATATATAATATATATATATATATATATATATATATATATATATAGAAAGGCCAGTATGGTGGCCTGAAATTATGGGTGGAGCCCGGTGGTATATAATCAGCCGTTCGCCCATCCTTCCTCGTCGGTTCCGGTGCGCGATACCTGATACGTCAGATATCAAGGGCCGACTATCCAGACCAGACGCAGTGAGCCTGTTCGTCAGCTCCCGCGTTATTCGTCTCCAATTTTGACAAACCGTCTCTCATCCATCAGCATCCGTAGGTTTCGCCGTCGGAGTGTCGTCGTACCCGTCGAATTTGTCGCTACGCCTCGGGCCGGCTGTCGCAGGTAGGGCTTCGGCACCCTCTTTTCATTATGTTTTCGATGTACCGTCATCATGCTTATACTCACGAGCCGCTCGGTTCTTTCATATCGAATGTTTTCGGTGGCCTCGTATGCATGTCACTATGTTCTACTTTCGATGTAGTCGTTATCATCGTTCGACACGTTCGATTACGCCACGTCAGGCGATTCATTCGCAGGTACGGCAGTCGAAACCGTTCGACTGCCCGAGCATTTCTATTTGTAGCGGTCGAATCGTTCGACTCACAGCCGACTGCTTGTTACGACAAGGCAAACAGTCCGCACGTTTCGCTTGGTCTACTCCAGTTCGAATATGTCTCTTCATTCATGCAATTGTGTTATGTGTCTCATTTTCATCTCGTTTCATTCATTTCAGTCCCAGTCATTTCTACTGTTTCAAAATCATTTCTGTCACTAGTCGCGCTCCGGCGCGAATCCTGTCGCACCTCCGGTGCACCGATTCGCTTTGAAGTGCCCCAGGGTTCGGCCTCATTTCTGTACATGCTCCAGAGACTGAATCACTCGCAGGATCACGCACGGTCCCTGATTCTTGTCTTTGTCATGGCATACCATTTCTGTCACTTATTACGCTCCAAATCGAGTCTTGTCGCATTCCTCTATGCACCGATTCGTCCTGGTGCGCCCAGCTGCTACGCCTCATTTCGGTACATGCTCCAGAGACGGATTCTGTGGTAAACCTACAGATCAGTCCTTGAATCCTGTCTCTGTCATGGGACATCATTTCTGTCACTTATTACACTCCAATTCGAATCCTGTCGCATATTGTTTATGCACCGATTCATTCTGGTGTGCCCAGCTGCTACGCCTCATTTCAGTACATGCGCCAGAGACGGATTCTTTGTTGCTACCATCAGTCCAGTCGTTGATTCCTGTCTCTGTCATGGGATATCATTTCTGTCACTTATTACGCTCCGATTCGAATCTTGTTGCATTTATTGGATGCACCGATTCGTCCCGGTGTGCCCAGCTGCTACGCCTCATTTCAGTACATGCTCCAAAGACAGGATTCATCTGTTAGGTGCATGGGCTCGTCTTCTGATTCCAGTCTTTGTCATGGGTTTCATTTCATTTCACCTATCACGTTCCGGTACGAATAAGTCACATTCACGGTCCAATTCGTCCCGGCGTGCCCCAGGAATGGCCTCATTTCAGTACATGCTCCAGTTTCCGTTTCGTGCTCGGTCGCAAGTTTGTGGCATGGCGATTCGGATCTCTGTCATGGCAGATTTACTCATTTCACGGTCACATATCGCTTCCCGCTTCTAGTCCAGTTGATTCTTCAATGTTGGATTCTTATCGGGGGGCCCTTGCTCGTCAGCCTCATTTCACGATAAAAGGAAAAAAAAAAAAAAGGGGAAAATATATATATAATAAAAGGGGGTAGGGGGGAAGAGAAGAGAAATTTCATCTGTTTCTTTCATTTGTGTCATTTTCATCTCATGTCTGAAGTCTCACCTCCACTGTTAGCTAGCCTTCATCAGGTGGGAGTCTCAAACAAAAAACTTCACCTTCATCTCCTCAGGTCAGTCGAGTTCAGTAGGTCCAGCCTGCACCTGGTCGGACGGTGCCTCCTTCGGTAAGCATAATCATCTAGGGGGAAAACGCCCTTTAGCAAAGCATCCTTCCTTAAAACAGGTATTTCTGTAGGAGTCTCCAACTAGTTATAATCCATGTCACCCCTTGTAGGTCCGTATTAGGAGAAAACCCGGATCAGAGGGCGTAGCCTCATCAGACCCACGTTCTGTTACCATGTCCCAGGCTGACAGCGAGGACCTCACGGCTCCATTGTCTCCATCCGTTTCAGAAAATGGCAGTCAAAGGGCCTTCAGAGCATGGACCATTCCCAGGCTGACAGCCGAGCTGAGACGCAGGGGCGTCCCCTTTCCAGCAACAGCCAGAAAGGCAGAGCTTTTCCGGCTCCTGTTTCCTCCCCCCGCGGTGGTGGAGGCTTCGGCTCAGCAGGCCTCATTGGGCTCCATCGCCTCCTCTATCTCGCAGCTCCACACCCTGGTGTCGTCCCTCACAACCTCGATGTCTGATCTACAGGGCCGAGTGGCCCTCCTCGAGACCCACCCCTCTGTTTCTCCGCCAGTGCCAGCATCCCAGCCAGTTGTTAGTCTTCCCGCAGGTATCTCCGGAGGTGCACCAATAGTGTACCCATCTCATTTGGTGTCAGCAAACATCAGGAAAGACATATTAGAGGGCAAAGACGTCAATTTGGCTTCTCTTCTGATCTCGATTCACGAGCTGGCAGAGAATAAGGCGTATACTTGGGGGGACGTATCAGTGGTCCTCAAAGCCAAGGATCCCAGACTAGACAGGAAACTCTCTATCACCGAGTTTTCCCTGGCCTTCGGCATGATGAGGGACATCATTTGCTCAGCCTCCCCTGGCAGAAGGGAGGAGCTAGATCGGTACCTCCATGTGGTAGTTGACCTGGGGTACAAGTACGGCGGGTTTTCATTCTATGACTACCACCGCTCCTTCTCCGCTCGAGCAGCTGCCAGGCTCTCCCAGTTCCAGACCCCTACGGACTGGAGCACCATGGACACCGAACTGTTTTGCCGCCACTTCGCGGGGCTACGGTCCCCTCTGTGTGCAATATGCCAGTCAGCAACACATACTGCGGCCTGGTGCGCTACCTCAGTGGCAGCCCCTCCCTTCGACGGTCCATCTACCTCGGGTACCGCTCAGGGCCTGCAAGCACCAGCTCGCCCGCCACAGACCGATAAGCTAGGGCGCCCAGTTAAGACCATGGGCGGTGCTCCGATCTGCAACAACTACAACAGTGGGTCGTGTAACTTTAGTCAGTGTAGGCTGCTCCATGTGTGCACCCAGTGTCATAGAGCTCACCCCCGGCTCATGTGTGAGGTCAAGCAGCTCAAAAGGTCCTGACTGAGCCGGCTCAATGTCGCATGGCTTAGTGTCTACCTTTCCAGTCACCCTACCCCCTCACTGTCCACCTTCCTCGTCCAGGGCTTCACAGAAGGTTTTCACACTGGACTTATCTCTCTCCCTCACTTCACGCACGAATGCCAGAACCTACGGTCAGCAGCCACGGATGAACAAGCCATCGACCAACTGCTGCAATCTGAGCTAGATCAGGACTTTGTCATCGGCCCTTTTGAACAGCCCCCTTTCAGCACCTGGCGAGTCAGCCCTATTGGGCTTGTCAAGGGCAAGTTCTCTAATAAACTCAGATTGGTTTATGATTTGTCAGCGCCTCATTCCTCTACGGTTCCCAGCCTCAATTCTCTTATTCCCTCTGAGGAGTTCTCCCTTAAATATGCATCGGTAGACATGGCCATCCAGGCCATTCTTAAAACAGGCACAGGTACCTGGCTTTCCAAGGCCGACATCTCAAACGCTTTTAAACTTCTTCCCATCCATCCGTCCCTCTGGTGCTGGCATGGAATCAAGTGGAGGCAGCGGTACTACTTTGCCACTAAACTCACGTTCGGATCCAAGAGTAGTCCTTGGCTCTTCGACACCTTCGCGCAGGCTCTTGCTTGGATCTTGTTACACGTAGCCCAGTGTCAGGAAGTCATTCATTATCTGGATGACTTCCTGCTGATAGAGCCACCCGGCTCTCCTCCACGAGATCTGGGTAAGTTGAGGGTAGTCTTCAATAATCTTAATGTCCCCATCGCCGAGCACAAGGTGGAGGGTCCGTCGCAGGCTATCACCTTCCTCGGGGTCAGCCTAGACACTAACACTATGCAGGCCAGCCTTCCCCCGGATAAACTGACCCGCATCAGGACGGTCCTGAGGGACTTCACTCATGCCAGAACTTGTACCAAGAGACAACTTCAGTCCCTTCTTGGTATGCTTAATTTTGCTATGCGCATCATCCCCCAGGGGCGCTCGTTCGTGTCACGCCTGTTAGCCTTGTTATCCCACTCTCAGGACCCGGAGCAAGTACTCAGCCTGGATTCCGCGGCTATGGCAGACCTAGCCATGTGGGAGGAATTCCTATCTTCTTGGAACGGAGTGTCCCTGTTCGTCCCCTCCGTGTCCGCCCTTTCACCTCGGGTGGTGACCGACGCGGCGGCCTCCACGGGCTTTGCGGCGATCTTTGGCAACCTCTGGCTCGCAGCCCCCTGGCCTCCACAGATACTGGCTATTCCTGGCTTCACTGAGACGTCCTCCCTGTTTGAGCTATATCCCATTGTAGCCGCTGCACACACCTGGGGCCGCAGCTGGTCGGGCCAGACGGTGGTCTTTTCTACAGATAACCTGGCCACTGCGGAGATTGTTAATAAAGGCAGGTCCAGGTCTCTACAGATTATGTCCTTCCTGCGGCGACTGACCCAGCTCTCATTATTGTTTCAGTTCAACCTTCATTGTTCCTTTGTTCCCGGCAAATTTAATCAGGCGGCGGATGCCCTCTCCCGCTTTAACTTTGTTTCATTTTTTGATCAGGTACCCGGAGCCGAACCTACATCAGCAGCTATCCCGGACTGGTCTCAACTGATCTTGGATTAGCCCCACACTTGTCAGCAGCAACTCAACTCATCGATCACTCCCTCTCAGACAATACCCGCAAGGCCTATCAGTTGGCCTGGAGGGCCTTTAGTCGCTTCGCATCATCTCACAATACAGAGTCCTCCCGGGTCAAACAAGTCCTTGCCTTCCTTTCCTACTGCCATTCGGACTTGGCATTATCCTTCAACACAATCCGGTTGTACTTGGCCGGGGTACAACACTTCACGTCCCTCCAGGACCCTACCAAGCCCTCCTTATTTACCTTTCACGCCGTCCGGGCTCTCATGCGCGGCATTCAGAAACGTCGGCCAGTTTCCAGCATCAAACGGCTGCCTATCACAGGCGAAGTGTTCAGGGACATGTCAGACATTTTGGCCTCTTCACCTTTCGGTCTCCATGTCAGTGTCGTCCTGCAAGCAGCCATACATCTGGCCTTCTACGGCTTCCTGCGGCCAGGCGAGTTTACCTGCAGTAGCCCCTCGGCACGTATGCTGTGCAAGCACCATCTAGTCAGGTTCGAGGACCATTTCATCTTGCACTTAGCGGTTTCCAAGACACAGCAGCTTGGCCCAGGTCGGGCATACATTTCTATAAGACCTACAACCGCTGGTGTCCGGTTACTGTCCTCTCCCGCTTGTTGACCCTTTTGGCCGATCAACCAGGGACTGGCCCACTTCTACCCTTTCACTCAAAACCTCTCAACGCAGCCCAGTTCATGGAGCATGTCAGGATACTCCTGGGCATCCTTCACCTCAATCCTGCGCACTACTCAGGACATTCATTTCGCATCGGGGCAGCTTCAACGGCCTCCCGCCAAGGGGTCCCGGTCCATGTTATCAAAAGTTGGGTAGATGGAAGTCCTCCTGTTTTGCACGTTACGTACCCAATCCGCAGATTGAGATGGCCCAGGCCTTTGTCAAACTTACCCAGTAACAGTCTTGGCTCAATAAAATGCTTCCCCTACCTGAGTGTTTTGCCCCCTTATTTTGGTATACCGTTAGACCAGGGCACACTTTCAGGTCCATTTCAAGTAAGCGAGTTTATGTTATCCTTGTCTTTCATCCTTATCCGTATCGGTCAGAGGGCTCTACACCATAAATAGAAAGGCCAGTATGGTGGCCTGAAATTATGGGTGGAGCCCGGTGGTATATAATCAGCCGTTCGCCCATCCTTCCTCGTCGGTTCCGGTGCGCGATACCCACCCACCCACCCCTTTATCAGGCCTTTACTCTAGCACATTCCTCATATGAGTACTCATTTCACCCATTTCATATTCATTTCATTTTAAGGTATGCCCCCTTATTTTGGTATACCGTACGTTAGACCAGGGCACACTTTCAGGTCCATTTCAAGTAAGCGAGTTTATGTTATCCTTGTCTTTCATCCTTATCCGTATCGGTCAGAGGGCTCTACACCATAAATATATATATATATATATATATATATATATATATATATATATATATATATATATATATATATATATTATATGTATGTGTGTTAATTTCTATGTGTGTGTGTGCGTATGTATGTGTTATATGTGTGTTGTATGTTTATATGTGTGTATGTTTATATGTGTGTGTGTGTGTGCGTTTTTATATGTGTATGTTTATATGCACTGGTGAGGCACAGGCAGGCTACCTGGCGGGCACTGGTAGGCTGCTGGGCACAGTGAGGCTGCATTGATCTCCTTTAGCATGTTCGCAATCTCTGACCAGCTCCTGTAGCATGCCTGCAGTCTCTGACCAGCTCCTGTAGCATGCCTGCAGTCTCTGACCAGCTCCTGTAGCATGCCCGCAGTCTCTGGCCATCTCCTGCAGCATGCCCGCAGTCTCTGGCCATCTCCTGCAGCATGCCCGCAGTCTCTGGCCATCTCCTGCAGCATGCCCGCAGTCTCTGGCCATCTCCTGTAGCATGCAGGAGATGGTCAGAGACTGGGGACATGCTACAGGAGATGGTCAGAGACTGGGGACATGCTACAGGAGATGGCCAGAGACTGGGGACATGCTACAGGAGATGGCCAGAGACTGGGGACATGCTACAGGAGATGGCCAGAGACTGGGGACATGCTACAGGAGATGGCCAGAGACTGCGGGCATGCTACAGGAGATGGCCAGAGACTGCGGGCATGCTACAGGAGATGGCCAGAGACTGGCTCGATCACAGCTCCGTCCTCTTTTTTGGTGCACCAAGTCGGTGCACACCCCTCTCATCTCCACTTCCCAAACTCCCCCGAGCAGGAAGTAGATGAGGATAACGGTGCCGCCCAACCCCCTCCCCTTCTCCCCTTGAACATGCTGCACTGGGCCAGACCAGTACTTGTCCTGGGTGGGAGTGCAGAGCAGGGAGGCTGCACTGGGAGAGATGTCACTTCTGTGTACAGAAGCCGCGCTGTGAGTGCAGAAAACCCCGGGCACAGTATGTGAAGGGCAATTCATATTACACCTGGGCATCTTCTCCCCGCCACCAATCTAGAAATGCCCGCCATTTCCCTATACGCTGGTTGCCTGACAAAGGGGTGGGCCTGGGTAGCAGTCCCCGCCCATCCCTGACATCACAGGTTGAATTGACAGCTGCACGCTCTCTCTACCGCTACACAGGCCACACGCAGCAGGTTTGCTCGCCAATCACAAGCTGTGTTGGATGCACTGGAAGTTACTATATGATCATTAACTGATGCAGAGATGCGGGACAAAAACCTTGTAATACGGGATTGTGGGACAGAGGTAGAAATGCGGGAAAGTCCCAGCCAATCCGGGACTGTTGGGAGGCGTATGGGATAAGTGTTTGCATGTGGGAGTGTGGGGGTGGAGGTGGGTGTGGGGGGGATGTGTGTTATTCTTTGAGTGTGTATTATTCATATATAGGAGTGTTATATATAGTTATATATATGAAATGATGTACCCCGCTCAATGGGGGTGGGCCTTTGAGAACAGAGGCCGCATATGGGCAGCATAGAGGCTTAGCGGTGAGCCTTGCAGCACTGGGGTCCTTGGTTCAATTCCTGACCAGGACACTATCTGCATGAAGTTTGCATGTTCTCCCTGTGCTTGGGTGGGTTTCCTCCGGGTACTCCGGTTTCCTCTCACACTACAAAGACATGCTATTTTGCGTTGGTGGTGCAGTGGTGAGCATAGCTGCCTTCAAAAGCAGCTGACCCGGGTTCGATTCCCAGCCAACGCCCTCTTCAATACTTGGAGTCACCAGAGAGAAAAGAGCTATACAAGGTTAATGCTAAGTATATTTTAGCGGTGGAATAAAGTGAATGTGTAGAATGTTTGAAGAAGAAATTAAAATGGTCCCCCGGAATCTATAGAAGGTGAACCCACCAACTGATAGAAAACGCTTAGGCCGCGTACACACGCGGGGACTGTTCGCTCAACTTTGTCCGTCAAACAGTTTCAGCGGACAGTCCGCTCAAAATTAGCATGGACGGACTTGCCCACACACGACGAACGAACAGTCCGCTGAAACCGTGCGCGATGACGTGAACGGCACGTACGACGGGACTAGAAAACGACGTCCTATACACTGCAATGCAAACTTCGGCGTGTAAATCCTTTCTGAGCATGCGCGGAACTTAGTTTGACGAACAAGCCTACACACGAGGGGACTGTTCGCTGAAACAAAGTTTCAGCGGACAGTTTTTCGGAATTTCCGAAAAACTTTGTTCAGCAGACTGTCCGCTGAAACTGTCCGCTGAAACTGTCCGCTGAAAGCCCACACATGAGCGGACTGTCCGCCGAAACACTGTTCAGCGGACAAAGTTGAGCGAACAGTCCCCGCGTGTGTACGCGGCCTTAGTCCTCGCCGTGTCCATCCTATGATAAGAACTTCCCGCACTGATGTCCCCCCAGCAGGAATATTACACCGACACCCCCCCATCCTGACACTGACGTCCTCCCAACAGGATTACACAAACACCCCCCATCCTGACAATGACGTCCCCCCAACAGGAATAGTACACCAACACACCCCCCATCCTGACACTGACGTCCCCCCAGCAGGAATATTACACCGACACTCCCCATCCTGACACTGACATCCCCCCAACAGGAATATTACACCGACACCCCCATCCTGACACTGACGTCCTCCCAGCAGGAATATTACACCGACACCCCCCATCCTGACACTGACGTCCCCCCAACAGGAATATTACACCAACACCCCCCCATCCTGACACTGACTTCCCCCCAGCAGGAATATTACATTGTCACGCCCCATCCTGACACTGACATCCCCCCAACAGGAATGTTACACCGACACCCCCCATCCTGACACTGACGTCCTCCCAGCAGGAATATTATACCGACACCCCCCCCCCCCATCCTGACACTGACGTCCCCCCCAGCAGAAATATTACACTGACACTCCCCCATTCTGACACTGACGTCCCCCCATCAGCAATATTACACCGACACCCCCCCCCCATCCTGACACTGACGTCCCCCCAGCAGAAATATTACACCGACACTCCCCCATCCTGACACTGACATCCCCCCATCAGCAATATTACACTGACACCCCCCATCCTGACACTGACGAACGTCTCTACTGATCTATTGGACATGAATGTGTTTCACTGCTCTGCGGGGGCGGGCCTTAGAGAACAGAGGCCGCCCATGCTTAGTCATTATTAGTGATGTGATAAAAGTTTTAACTAAACCTTATGGAAGTGAATGTGTTGTATTTGGTTGGTACTGTTGTCACAATTTTGTAAGCGCCGCTTCTCCCCAAAGTCCATGTGGACACCATTACACTCCACGTACGGCCCTCTGTGTCACCATAGACCATGTCCTCCAGGAACGCCCGCCAATCAACGTGGCACCTTGGCACGTTTTCTGTAGACCACAGCAATCTGTCCCCCGTCACAAAAGCTTCCTCCCAACTGTCTTGGATCCTGCAGATCACATTCATCTCAGGTTATCCCCCCATATAATGATTTACACCCGAGGCGATTCTTGGAAGAAAGTCAATTTTTTCGGGGAGGAGGATGCGAGGTAGTAAAGATAAACTTATAAAAAAAGGTGCAAAGTAAAATTAAATAAAAAAATCTTCAAATATGTAAAATACATTTTAGAATTATTTAAAAAATTGAATTATAAAAAAAAAAAAAAAAAATTATTGAAGTACAGATTGTAAGTTCCAAACATACGTTGTTTAATTATTAGGGGGGGGGTTATCCACTTCAATATCGGGCACTTTCACCCCCTTCCTGCCCAGGCCAATTTTCAGCGCTGTCACACTTTGAATGAAAATTGGGCGGTCATGTAACGCTGTACCCAAACTCATTTATTTCTTTGAATTACAAGTGTCTGGTTTGGGGGGGGGTCCTGTGATTTCAGGGTATGTCTGGTTTGGGGGGAGGGGGTCCTATGCATTCAGGGAATGTCTGGTTGGGGGGGGGGGTCCTGTAATTTCAGGGAATGTCTGGTTTGGGGGGAAGGGGGGGGGCTGTGCATTCAGGGAATGTCTGGTTTGGGGGGGGGGTGCTGTGCTTTCAGGAAATGTCTGGTTTGGGGGGGTCCTGTGCATTCAGGGAATGTCTGGTTTGCGGGGGGGGGGGGTCCTGATCTTTCAGGGAAAGTCTGGTATGGGGGGGTCCTGTGCTTTTAGGGAGTGTCTGGTTTTTTTTTGGGGGGGGGGATCCTGTGCATTCAGGGAATGTCTGGATTGGGGGGGGGGGGGGTCCTGTTCTTTCAGGGAATGTCTGGTTTTGGGGGGGGGTCCTATGCTTTCAGGAAATGTCTGGTTTGGGGGGGTCTTGTTCTTTCAGGGAATGTCTGGTTTGGGGGGTCCTGTTCTTTCAGGGAATGTCTGGTTTGGGGGGGTCCTGTTCTTTCAGGGAATGTCTGGTTTGGGGGGGGTCCTGTTCTTTCATGGAATGTCTGGTTGGGGGGGCGTTTTGTCTTCTTCTGATGCCATGGAACTTTTTTAACAAATATTTTATTTATTCAAAAGACAAGTTCCATGGTATCATAAAAAGACAAAACACCCCCCCCCCCCAGCCACACATTCCCTGAAATCACAGGACCCCCCCCCCCAAACCAGACATTCCCTGATAGCACAGGACCCCCCCAAAACCAGACACTTGTAATTCAAAGGGAAATCTGAGTTATATGTTATCACCATGGCAACCGATCGCCTACCAACTGTCACTGGCCATGTAAATCTGTGAGGCACGGTTCACACTGAGGCAACACGACTTGCAGCGCAACTGCGTCAGGCGACCTGGACACAAGCACTGCGGCGACTTGCAATACAACTTCTGTATAGAAGTCAATGCAAGTCGCCCCAAAAGTCGTACAGGAACCTTTTTTAAGTCGGAGCGACTTGAATCGCTCCGATTAGAATGGTTCCATTGCACAGAGCGGAACGCGACTTGTCAGGCGGCTTAGGCCTCATGCACACGAGACGCAGGTGAAAACTCTGCTCAAAAAAAAGCTGAAACGCGCGTTTAGAAACGCGTGTTTTGCCGCGTTTAGACGCGTTTGCGTTTATAAGCATTTATAAAGATAACATCATGTAGACCCTCCCCAGGCTCTCAAAGCATGTTTTTTTAACTATTTCTGCTATTTTGATCAGAGTAAGCAGCATAAAGAGCGGTTGTACACTTGCATTTGCCTCTCTTTCTGTGGTATATATTTTGAAACGGATCCCATATTGAATATATGTCAGGAAATGCTCCTGATGTTGTTCTTGATGAGACAGCAACGTCGGCGCAAATTTCGTGAGAGGTCCAGAGTCAGAGCTCATCGATATTGGACCCATCCGTTGATGGGACAGCGAATGTCCGTTGGATATTTCACAAACATGTATGTGCAGCTGCGTACCTACCCCGAGTTTTTTAATTTTAGCCAGATGTCCATTGTCACATTTGATCTGCTCTTAGAAAAAGTACGACCTGGTCTGACATTCGTGGACACCAATATGAGCAACAGTGTGTCACCAGAGGAACGTCTGTTGGTAACGATCAGGTATGTGTATATATTTATAAAATATATTTATCTATAGATGTACAGATGAATTTTTTTCTCTGTCCTTTATTTAAAAAAAAAAAAAATCTATTTATAGCAAATTATCCAATTTTTTAAAATATCTAAAATTTTCTTGTGGCACACTGTTTCTCATATTGGTGTCTACGAATGTCAGACCAGGTCGTACTTTTTCTAAGAGCAGATCAAATGTGACAATGGACATCCGGCTAAAATTAAAAAACTTGTCGGCGTAGGTACGCAGCTGCACATACATGTTTTATATTTTTATCGTGAAATATGTATTGATTAATATATTTTAATTCTTTGCTGCTGTATATGGTACTATAATATTTTTTAATGCCTTATTAAAATATGCAGAATCCTAACCCTAACCATTCATCCTAACACTAACCACTAACCCTAACCCCTAACACTAACCCTACCCCTAAAAGCTAACCCTATCCCTTACACTAACCCTAAACAACCCTAACCCTAATCCAACCCTTAATCCTAAACAATAACCCTAACCCTAACGGATAACCACTTACCATAACACCCAACCCTAATGACCAAATTACATTGCCGCAGATGGTCACAGTTGACTTTGAGGCCATGTATCTCTGATGCAGAAAAGTGCATGACATGACATTGGGGTTCCTGGCAATAATTGGCCCCAAGATATGGGCCCCCAAAGTAGGGTCGCAAAATGTCATTCTCTGATGCAGAAAAGTGCATGACATTTTGCGACCCGACTTTGGGGCCCCCTATCTCCAGGTCACTTGGTGATAGGAACCCCAAGTTTGGATATGTTGTAGTGCTAGATCCACAGTGTCTGCATACCAAATTTGGGGTTCCTGGCAATAAGTGGCCCCAAGATATGGGCCCCCAAAGTCTGGTCACAAAATGTCATTCTCAGATCATATTTCTGAGTTTTCAGGTCCAAAAAATTGGGTTCCTTTAAAAACGCATATAAACGCATATGCCGCATTTAGCCGTGTTTTGCGTCTGAAACGTGGAAATTTTTGCGTCTGAACCCATTTTTTTGCTTCTGGAAAAAACGAGGTTAAACGCAACTGCATAAAAACGGCAAAAAACGAGACTGTGTGCATGGACACATAGGATAACATTGAATGAGTTCAGGGGCAGTTGAAAAAAGTGTCCAACTGCATCTGAACGCGCGTTTAACTGCGTCTCCTGTGCATGAGGCCTAAGTCGCCTGATGAGTCGCCCCTGTGTGAACCGGCTCTTAGAATAAGTGACATTACTCTTCAACCCTTTCACTGCCCTCCACTTTCACACTCTGCTGGCCAATGCTTTTGTTAAAAAAAAAAAAAAAAGCATTGGCCAGCAGAGTGTAAAAGTGGAGGGCAGTGAAAGGGTTAAAGCAGGGATGTCCAAACTTTTTTCAAAGAGGTCCAGATTTGATGAAGTGAACATGCGCGAGGGCCGACCATTTTGTCTGACATTCTTTGAACCATTAAAATTCGGTCTAAGTGTGTTCATCCGAGCACTAATACACTACCCAACAAAAATTCTCTTGCCTTTGTGGCTATGTGTGGTAAAGTGATGAACTCAAGTGTATTATTTGGATGGTTTTTATTGGCGTATAACACGCACCCCTTTCACACCACACCGCTGATAGCGTCGCGGTAAAACGCCGCTATTTTTATTTGCGGCGTATTTCGGCCGGTAGCGGGGTGATTTTAACCCCCGCTAGCGGCCGCGAAAGGGTTAAAACCGCCAGCAATACGCCGCAATAGCGGCGTTTTGCCGGCAGCATTACAGCGCTGCCCCATTGATTTCAATGGGGAACAGCGGTGGAGGAGCGGTAAACACACCGCTCCTTCACCGCTTCAAAGAAGCTGCTGGCAGGACTTTTTTCTGACGTCCTGCCAGCGCACCGCTGTAGTGTGAAAGCCCCAGCTTCTTTAGGGCGGATTGCAGGCGCTATTTCTAACGCTATAGCGCCTGCAAAATGCCCTGGTGTGAAAGGGGTCTAAGAGGGAAGCTTCAGGGAAAAAAAACTTAACATTTTAAATAAAGAACTGTGAAGCAAAATAAGGATCAGTGCCCATCTGCAGACCCACAATTGTGAGGAATGCAGCTCCCACCATTTCCAGGAATTCAGCCACCATTGCCAAGAATGCAGCCACCGTTGCCAGGAATTGCAGCCCCACCGTTGCCGGGAATTGCAGCCCCACCGTTGCCGGGAATTGCAGCCCCACCGTTGCCGGGAATTGCAGCCCCACCGTTGCCGGGAATTGCAGCCCCACCGCTGCCGGGAATTGCAGCCCCACCGTTGCCGGGAATTGCAGCCCCACCGCTGCCGGGAATTGCAGCCTCACCGTTGCCGGGAATTGCACCCACCGTTGCCGGGAATGCAGCCCCACCATTGCCGGGAATGCAGCCCCACCTATGTCGGGAATGCAGCCCCACCATTGCCGGGAATGCAGCCACCATTGCCGGGAATGCAGCCACCATTGCCGGGAATGCAGCCCCACCATTGCCGGGAATGCAGCCCCACCATTGCCAGGAATGCAGCCCCACCATTGCCAGGAATGCAGCCCCACCTATGTCGGGAATGCAGCCCCACCATTGCCGGGAATGCAGCCCCACCATTGCCGGGAATGCAGCCACCATTGCCGGAAATTTCACCCACCATTGCCGGGAATGCAGCCACCATTGCCGGGAATGCAGCCCCCATTGCCGGGAATGCAGCCACCATTGCCGGGAATGCAGCCCCACCATTGCCGGGAATGCAGCCCCACCATTGCCAGGAATGCAGCCCCACCATTGCCAGGAATGCAGCCCCACCATTGCCAGGAATGCAGCCCCACCATTGCCGGGAATGCAGCCCCACCATTGCCGGGAATGCAGCCCCACCATTGCCGGGAATGCAGCCCCACCATTGCCGGGAATGCACCCACCATTGCCGGGAATGCAGCCCCACCATTGCCAGGAATGCAGCCCCACCATTGCCGGGAATGCAGCCCCACCATTGCCGGGAATGCAGCCCCACTATTGCCAGGAATGCAGCCCCACCATTGCCGGGAATGCAGCCCCACCATTGCCGGGAATGCAGCCCCACCATTGCCGGGAATGCAGCCCCACCATTGCCGGGAATGCAGCCACCATTGCCGGAAATTTCACCCACCATTGCCGGGAATGCAGCCACCATTGCCGGGAATGCAGCCACCATTGCCGGGAATGCAGCCCCACCATTGCCGGGAATGCAGCCCCACCAAAAAAAAAACTTAACATTTTAAATAAAGAACTGTGAAGCAAAATAAGGATCAGTGCCCATCTGCAGACCCACAATTGTGAGGAATGCAGCTCCCACCATTTCCAGGAATTCAGCCACCATTGCCAAGAATGCAGCCACCGTTGCCGGGAATTGCAGCCCCACCGTTGCCGGGAATTGCAGCCCCACCGTTGCCGGGAATTGCAGCCCCACCGTTGCCGGGAATTGCAGCCCCACCGTTGCCGGGAATTGCAGCCCCACCGTTGCCGGGAATTGCAGCCCCACCGCTGCCGGGAATTGCAGCCCCACCGTTGCCGGGAATTGCAGCCCCACCGCTGCCGGGAATTGCAGCCTCACCGTTGCTGGGAATTGCACCCACCGTTGCCGGGAATGCAGCCCCATCATTGCCGGAAATGCAGCCCCACCTATGTCGGGAATGCAGCCCCACCATTGCCGGGAATGCAGCCACCATTGCCGGAAATTTCACCCACCATTGCCGGGAATGCAGCCACCATTGCCGGGAATGCAGCCACCATTGCCGGGAATGCAGCCACCATTGCCGGGAATGCAGCCCCACCATTGCCGGGAATGCAGCCCCACCATTGCCGGGAATGCAGCCCCACCATTGCCGGGAATGCAGCCCCACCATTGCCAGGAATGCAGCCCCACCTATGTCGGGAATGCAGCCCCACCATTGCCGGGAATGCAGCCACCATTGCCGGAAATTTCACCCACCATTGCCGGGAATGCAGCCACCATTGCCGGAAATTTCACCCACCATTGCCGGGAATGCAGCCACCATTGCCGGGAATGCAGCCACCATTGCCGGGAATGCAGCCACCATTGCCGGGAATGCAGCCCCACCATTGCCGGGAATGCAGCCCCACCAAAAAAAAAACTTAACATTTTAAATAAAGAACTGTGAAGCAAAATAAGGATCAGTGCCCATCTGCAGACCCACAATTGTGAGGAATGCAGCTCCCACCATTTCCAGGAATTCAGCCACCATTGCCAAGAATGCAGCCACCGTTGCCGGGAATGGCAGCCCCACCGTTGCCGGGAATTGCAGCCCCACCGTTGCCGGGAATTGCAGCCCCACCGTTGCCGGGAATTGCAGCCCCACCGTTGCCGGGAATTGCAGCCCCACCGTTGCCGGGAATTGCAGCCCCACCGCTGCCGGGAATTGCAGCCCCACCGTTGCCGGGAATTGCAGCCCCACCGCTGCCGGGAATTGCAGCCTCACCGTTGCTGGGAATTGCACCCACCGTTGCCGGGAATGCAGCCCCATCATTGCCGGAAATGCAGCCCCACCTATGTCGGGAATGCAGCCCCACCATTGCCGGGAATGCAGCCACCATTGCCGGAAATTTCACCCACCATTGCCGGGAATGCAGCCACCATTGCCGGGAATGCAGCCACCATTGCCGGGAATGCAGCCACCATTGCCGGGAATGCAGCCCCACCATTGCCGGGAATGCAGCCCCACCATTGCCGGGAATGCAGCCCCACCATTGCCAGGAATGCAGCCCCACCTATGTCGGGAATGCAGCCCCACCATTGCCGGGAATGCAGCCACCATTGCCGGAAATTTCACCCACCATTGCCGGGAATGCAGCCACCATTGCCGGAAATTTCACCCACCATTGCCGGGAATGCAGCCACCATTGCCGGGAATGCAGCCACCATTGCCGGGAATGCAGCCACCATTGCCGGGAATGCAGCCCCACCATTGCCGGGAATGCAGCCCCACCATTGCCAGGAATGCAGCCCCACCATTGCCAGGAATGCAGCCCCACCATTGCCGGGAATGCACCCACCATTGCCGGGAATGCAGCCCCACCATTGCCAGGAATGCAGCCCCACCATTGCCAGGAATGCAGCCCCACCATTGCCGGGAATGCAGCCCCACCATTGCCGGGAATGCAGCCCCACCATTGCCGGGAATGCAGCCCCACCATTGCCGGGAATGCAGCCCCACCATTGCCGGGAATGCAGCCCCACCATTGCCGGGAATGCAGCCCCACCATTGCCGGGAATGCAGCCCCACCATTGCCGGGAATGTAGCCCCACCATTGCCGGGAATGCAGCCACCATTGCCAGAAATTTCACCCACCATTGCCGGGAATGCAGCCACCATTGCCGGGAATGCAGCCACCATTGCCGGGAATGCAGCCCCACCATTGCCGGGAATGCAGCCCCACCATTGCCGGGAATGCAGCCCCACCATTGCCGGGAATGCAGCCCCACCATTGCCGGGAATGCATCCACCATTGCCGGGAATGCAGCCACCATTGCTGGAAATTTCACCCACCATTGCCGGGAATTGCAGCCACCGTTGCCGGGAATTGCAGCCACCGTTGCCGGGAATTGCAGCCACCGTTGCCGGGAATTGCAGCCACCGTTGCCAGGAATGCAAAAAATAATGTCTATTTATAGCAAATTATCCAATTTTTTTAATTTTCTTGTGGCAATTTTTAACATGTTTTCATTATTTCTAATATAAAACAATATTAAAATAGTTAATTATTTAGTTTTTAATCTTAATATATGTTTTTATTCATTTTTTCTAGTTTCAAATTGTTTTATTTAAAAGCAAATCTATGTTAATTAGATTTTTTATAATTGTTTTAATTTTATTTGCCCAATTTTTTTAAAATATTTTTAACATGTTAAAAATTGGCACAAGAAAATTTTTGATATTTCCAAAAATTGGATAATTTGCTATAAATAAACATTATTTTTTTTAAAAATAAAGGACAGAGAAAAAAATGTATTTGTACATCTATAGATAAATATATTTTATAAATATATACACATACCTGATCGTTACCAACAGACGTTCCTCTGGTGACACACTGTTTCTCATATTGGTGTCTACGAATGTCAGACCAGGTCGTACTTTTTCTAAGAGCAGATCAAATGTGACAATGGACATCCGGCTAAAATTAAAAAACTTGTCGGCATAGGTACGCAGCTGCACATATATGTTTTATATTTTTATCGTGAAATATGTATTGATTAATATATTTTAATTCTTTGCTGCTGTATATGGTACTATAATATTTTTTAATGCCTTATTAAAATATCCAGAATCCTAACCCTAACCATTCATCCTAACACTAACCACTAACCCTAACACTAACCCTACCCCTAACAGCTAACCCTATCCCTTACACTAACCCTAAACAACCCTAATCCAACCCTTAATCCTAAACAATAACCCTAACGGATAACCACTTACCATAACACCCAACCCTAATGACCAAATTACATTGCCGCAGATGGTCACAGTTGACTTTGAGGCCATGTATCTTTGATGCAGAAAAGTGCATGACATGACATGACATTGGGGTTCCTGGCAATAATTGGCCCCAAGATATGGGCCCCCAAAGTCGGGTCACAAAATGTAATTCTCTGTTGCAGAAAAGTGCATGACATTTTGCGACCCGACTTTGGGGCCCCCTATCTCCAGGTCACTTGGTGATAGGAACCCCAAATTGGATATGTTGTAGTGCTAGATCCACAGTGTCTGCATACCAAATTTGGGGTTCCTGGCAATAAGTGGCCCCAAGATATGGGCCCCCAAAGTCGGGTCACAAAATGTCATTCTCAGATCATATTTTTGAGTTTTCAGGTCCAAAAAATTGGGTTCCTTTAAAAACGCATATAAACGCAAACGCGGCTAAACGCGGGTGCCGCGTTTAGCCGTGTTTTCCGTCTGAAACGTGGACATTTTTGCGTCTGAACCTATTTTTTTGCTTCTGGAAAAAACGAGGTTAAACGCAACTGCATAAAAACGGCAAAAAACGAGACTGTGTGCATGGACACATAGGATAACATTGAATGAGTTCAGGGGCAGTTGAAAAAAGTGTCCAACTGCATCTGAACACGCGTTTAACTGCGTCTCCTGTGCATGAGGCCTAAGTCGCCTGACGAGTCGCCCCTGTGTGAACCGGCTCTTAGAATAAGTGACATTACTCTTCAACCCTTTAACTGCCCTCCACTTTCACACTCTGCTGGCCAATGCTTTTGTTAAAAAAAAAAAAAGCATTGGCCAGCAGAGTGTAAAAGTGGAGGGCAGTGAAAGGGTTAAAGCAGGGATGTCCAAACTTTTTTCAAAGAGGGCCAGATTTGATGAAGTGAACATGCGCGAGGGCCGACCATTTTGTCTGACATTCTTTGAACCATTAAAATTCGGTCTAAGTGTGTTCATCCGAGCACTAATACACTACCCAACAAAAATTCTCTTGCCTTTGTGGCTATGTGTGGTAAAGTGATGAACTCAAGTGTATTATTTGGATGGTTTTTATTGGCGTATAACACGCACCTTCACTTTCAGACCCCTTTCACACCACACCGCTGATAGCGTCAGCGTTTTACCGCCGGATTTGCGGCGGATTTCGGCCGCTAGCGGGGCGATTTTAGCCCCCGCTAGCGGCCGCGAAAGGGTTAAAACTTCCGGCAATACGCCGCAATAGCGGCGTTTTGCCGGCGGCATTACAGCGCTGCCCCATTGATTTCAATGGGGAGCAGCGGTGGAGGAAGAGCGGTAAACACACCGCTCCTTCACCGCTCCAAAGAAGCTGCTGGCAGGACTTTTTTCGGACATCCTGCCAGCGCACTGCTGTAGTGTGAAAGCCCTCGGGGCTTTCACACTGCACACAATGGTGCAGCTTCTTTAGGGCGGATTGCAGGCGCTATTTCTAACGCTATAGCGCCTGCAAAATGCCCTGGTGTGAAAGGGGTCTAAGAGGGAAGCTTCAGGGAAAAAAAAAAAACTTAACATTTTAAATAAAGAACTGTGAAGCAAAATAAGGATCAGTGCCCATCTGCAGACCCACAATTGTGAGGAATGCAGCTCCCACCATTTCCAGGAATGCAGCCCCACCACTGCCGGGAATGCAGCCCCACCACTGCCGGGAATGCAGCCCCACCACTGCCGGGAATGCAGCCCCACCACTGCCGGGAATGCAGCCCCACCATTGCCGGGAATGCAGCCCCACCATTGCCGGGAATGCAGCCCCACCATTGCCGGGAATGCAGCCACCATTGCCAAAAATGCAGCCACCATTGCCGGGAATGCAGCCACCATTGCCGGGAATGCAGCCACCATTGCTGGAAATTTCACCCACCATTGCCGGGAATGCAGCCACCATTGCCGGGAATGCAGCCACCATTGCCGGGAATGCAGCCACCATTGCCGGGAATTTCATCCACCATTGCCGGGAATTTCACCCACCATTGCCAGGAATGCACTCACCATTGCCAAGAATGCACCCACCATTGCCAAGAATGCACCCACCATTGCCGGGAATGCAGCCACCATTGCCGGGAATGCAGCCACCATTTGTTAGGAATCTTCTCTTGTGATCAGTCAAAACTCCAGATGTATTGAGAAGCAGACAATTTATTTCTGATGTGGCCCACAACAGAGAGACATGCTTACAGGACAAAAGCTGAAGAAAAATGTCTACCAAAAAGAATGTGTCCCGCCTCCTCATACCCTAAAAGAATACTACCTCTATGCTTCTATTGGCTGAGGAAACATAAATAACGTTGTCATGGTACGAACTAGTACCTTTATTTTTGGCTATTCATGTTCCTGTACATTCTTAGGCTATCATATTTAGTTAAATCTAATCATTCTACAACTTACTATGGAGTTAATTAAGACAAAACAATACAATGAGTTAATACAATAATGTGCTCAGAAGTAAGCTTTTAAAAAAAACATCAGTCTCAGGACTATTGTTTTTCTAATAGTCACACAATAAACATTTAAAACTTTTGTAACACCATTGCCGGGAATGCAGCCCCACCATTGCCGGGAATGCAGCCCCACCATTGCCGGGAATGCAGCCCCACCATTGTCGGGAATGCAGCCCCACCATTGTCGGGAATGCAGCCCCACCATTGTCGGGAATGCAGCCCCACCATTGCCGGGAATGCAGCCCCACCATTGCCGGGAATGCAGCCCAACCATTGCCGGGAATGCAGCCCAACCATTGCCGGGAATGCAGCCCAACCATTGCCGGGAATGCACCCCAACCATTGCCGGGAATGCACCCCAACCATTGCCGGGAATGCACCCCAACCATTGCCGGGAATGCACCCACCATTGCCAAGAATGCAGCCACCATTGCCGGGAATGCAGCCACCATTGCCGGGAATGCAGCCACCATTGCCGGGAATGCAGCCACCATTGCCGGGAAATTTCACCCACCATTGCCGGGAATGCAGCCACCATTGCCGGGAATGCAGCCACCATTGCCGGGAATGCAGCCACCATTGCCGGGAATGTCACCCACCATTGCCGGGAATTGCAGCCACCATTGCCGGGAATGCAGCCACCATTGCCGGGAATGCAGCCACCATTGCCGGGAATGCAGCCACCATTGCCGGGAATATCACCCACCATTGCCAGGAATTTCACCCACCATTGCCGGGAATGCAGCCACCATTGCCGGGAATGCAGCCACCATTGCCGGGAATGCAGCCACCATTGCCGGGAATATCACCCACCATTGCCAGGAATTTCACCCACCATTGCCGGGAATGCATCCACCATTGCCGGGAATGCATCCACCATTGCCAGGAATGCACTCACCATTGCCAGGAATGCACTCAGCATTGCCGGGAATGCAGCCCCACCATTGCCGGGAATGCAGCCCCACCATTGCCGGGAATGCAGCCCCACCATTGCCGGGAATGCAGCCCCAACATTGCCGGGAATGCAGCCCCACCATTGCCGGGAATGAAGCCCCACCATTGCCGGGAATGCACCCCAACCATTGCCGGGAATGCAGCCACCATTGCCGGGAATGCAGCCACCATTGCCGGGAATGCAGCCACCATTGCTGGAAATTTCACCCACCATTGCCGGGAATGCACTCACCATTGCCAGGAATTGACTCACCATTGCCAGGAATGCAGCCACCATTGCCGGGAATGCAGCCACCATTGCTGGAAATTTCACCCACCATTGCAGGGAATGCAGCCAACATTGCATGGAATGCAGCCACCATTGCCGGGAATTTCACCCACCATTGCCGGGAATTTCACCCACCGTTGCCGGGAATGCAGCCACCATTGCCAGGAATGCAGCCACCATTGCCAGGAATGCACTCACCATTGCCAGGAATGCAGCCACCATTGCCAAGAATGCAGCCACCATTGCCGGGAATGCAGCCACCATTGCCAGGAATGCACTCACCATTGCCAAGAATGCAGCCACCATTGCCAAGAATGCAGCCACCATTGCCGGGAATGCAGCCACCATTGCCGGGAATGCAGCCACCATTGCCGGGAATGCAGCCACCATTGCCGGGAATGCAGCCACCATTGCTGGAAATTTCACCCACCATTGCCGGGAATGCATCCACCATTGCCGGGAATCCAGCCACCATTGCCGGGAATGCAGCCACCATTGCCGGGAATTTCACCCACCATTACCGGGAATTTCACCCACCATTGCCAGGAATGCATTCACCATTGCCAGGAATGCATCCACCATTGCCAGGAAGGCATCCACCATTGCCAGGAAGGCATCCAACATTGCCAGGAATGCACTCACCATTGCCGGGAATTCACCCACCATTGCCGGGAATGCAGCCCCACCATTGCCGGGAATGCAGCCAACATTGCCGGGAATGCAGCCACCATTGCCGGGAATTTCACCCACCATTGCCGGGAATGCAGCCACCATTGCCGGGAATGCACTCACCATTGCCAGGAATGCACTCACCATTGCCAGGAATGCACTCACCATTGCCAAGAATGCAGCCACCATTGCCAAGAATGCAGCCACCATTGCCGGGAATGCAGCCACCATTGCCGGGAATGCAGCCACCATTGCTGGAAATTTCACCCACCATTGCCGGGAATGCATCCACCATTGCCGGGAATCCAGCCACCATTGCCGGGAATGCAGCCACCATTGCCGGGAATTTCACCCACCATTACCGGGAATTTCACCCACCATTGCCAGGAATGCATTCACCATTGCCAGGAATGCATCCACCATTGCCAGGAAGGCATCCACCATTGCCAGGAAGGCATCCAACATTGCCAGGAATGCACTCACCATTGCCAAGAATGCACTCACCATTGCCGGGAATTCACCCACCATTGCCGGGAATGCAGCCCCACCATTGCCGGGAATGCAGCCCCACCATTGCCGGGAATGCACCCCAACCATTGCCGGGAATATCACCCACCATTGCCGAGAATTTCACCCACCATTGCCGGGAATGCATCCACCATTGCCGGGAATGCATCCACCATTGCCAGGAATGCACTCACCATTGCCAGGAATGCACTCACCATTGCCGGGAATGCAGCCCCACCATTGCCGGGAATGCAGCCCCACCATTGCCAGGAATGCAGCCCCACCATTGCTGGGAATGCAGCCCCACCATTGCCGGGAATGCAGCCCCACCATTGCCGGGAATGCAGCCCCACCATTGCCGGGAATGCACCCCAACCATTGCCGGGAATGCAGCCACCATTGCCGGGAATGCAGCCACCATTGCCGGGAATGCAGCCACCATTGCTGGAAATTTCACCCACCATTGCCGGGAATGCAGCCAACATTTCCGGGAATGCAGCCACCATTGCCGGGAATTTCACCCACCATTGCCGGGAATTTCACCCACCATTGCCGGGAATGCACCCCAACCATTGCCGGGAATGCAGCCACCATTGCCGGGAATGCAGCCACCATTGCCGGGAATGCAGCCACCATTGCTGGAAATTTCACCCACCATTGCCGGGAATGCACTCACCATTGCCAGGAATTGACTCACCATTGCCAGGAATGCAGCCACCATTGCCAGGAATGCAGCCACCATTGCAAAGAATGCAGCCACCATTGCCGGGAATGCAGCCACCATTGCTGGAAATTTCACCCACCATTGCCGGGAATGCAGCCAACATTGCATGGAATGCAGCCACCATTGCCGGGAATTTCACCCACCGTTGCCGGGAATTTCACCCACCGTTGCCGGGAATGCAGCCACCATTGCCGGGAATGCAGCCCCACCATTGCCGGGAATGCAGCCCCACCATTGCCGGGAATGCAGCCCCACCATTGCCGGGAATGCAGCCCCACCATTGCTGGGAATGCAGCCCCACCATTGCCGGAAATGCAGCCCCACCATTGCCGGGAATGCAGCCCCACCATTGCCGGGAATGCAGCCCCACCATTGCTGGAAATTTCACCCACCATTGCCGGGAATGCAGCCAACATTGCATGGAATGCAGCCACCATTGCCGGGAATTTCACCCACCATTGCCGGGAATTTCACCCACCATTGCCAGGAATGCACTCACCATTGCCGGGAATGCAGCCCCACCATTGCCGGGAATGCAGCCACCATTGCTGGAAATTTCACCCACCATTGCTGGGAATGCAGCCAACGTTGCATGGAATGCAGCCACCATTGCCGGGAATTTCACCCACCATTGCCAGGAATGCACTCACCATTGCCAAGAATGCACTCACCATTGCCGGGAATTCACCCACCATTGCCGGGAATGCAGCCCCACCATTGCCGGGAAGGCAGCCCCACCATTGCCGGGAATGCAGCCCCACCATTGCCGGGAATGCAGCCCCACCATTGCCGGGAATGCAGCCCCGCCATTGCCGGGAATGCAGCCCCACCATTGCCGGGAATGCAGCCCCACCATTGCCGGGAATGCACCCACCATTGCCAGGAATTCAGCCACCATTGCCGTGAATTTCACCCACCATTGCCAGGAATGCATCCACCATTGCCAAGAATGCACTCACCATTGCCAAGAATGCACCCACCATTGCCAAGAAAGCACCCACCATTGCTGGGAATTTCACCCACCATTGCCAGGAATTTCACCCACCATTGCCAAGAATTCACCCACCATTGCCGGAAATGCATCCACCATTGCCAGGAATGCACTCACCATTGCCAGGAATGCACTCACCATTGCCAGGAATGCAGCCCCACCATTGCCAGGAATGCAGCCCCACCATTGCCGGGAATGCAGCCCCACCATTGCCGGGAATGCAGCCCCACCATTGCCGGGAATGCAGCCCCACCATTGCCGGGAATGCAGCCCCACCATTGCCAGGAATGCACCCACCATTGCCAGGAATGCACCCACCATTGCCAAGAATGCAGCCACCATTGCCGGGAATTTCACCCACCATTGCCGGGAATTTCACCCACCATTGCCAGGAATGCATCCACCAGTGCCAGGAATGCACTCACCATTGCCAAGAATGCACCCACCATTGCCAAGAAAGCACTCACCATTGCCGGGAATTTCACCCACCATTGCCAGGAATTTCACCCACCATTGCCAAGAATTCACCCACCATTGCTGGGAATGCATCCACCATTGCCGGGAATGCATCCACCATTGCCGGGAATGCATCCACCATTGCCGGGAATGCATCCCCCATTGCCGGGAATGCATCCCCCATTGTCGGGAATGCACCCACCATTGCCGGGAATTCACCAACCATTGCCGGGAATTCACCCACCATTGCCGGGAATGCAGCCCCACCATTGCCGGGAATGCAGCCCCACCATTGCCGGGAATGCAGCCACCATTGCCGGGAATGCAGCCACCATTGCCGGGAATTTCACCCACCATTGCCGGGAATTCACCCACCATTGCCGGGAATTCACCCACCATTGCCGGGAATGCATCCACCATTGCCGGGAATGCATCCACCATTGTCGGGAATGCACCCACCATTGCCGGGAATTCACCCACCATTGCCGGGAATTCACCCACCATAGCCGGGAATGCAGCCCCACCATTGCCGGGAATGCAGCCACCATTGCAGGGAATGCAGCCACCATTGCCAGGAATGCATCCACCATTGCCAGGAATGCACTCACCATTGCCAGGAATGCACTCACCATTGCCAGGAATGCAGCCACCATTGCCAAGAATGCAGCCACCATTGCCAAGAATGCAGCCACCATTGCTGGAAATTTCACCCACCATTGCCAGGAATGCAGCCACCATTGCCGGGAATGCAGCCACCATTGCCGGGAATGCATCCACCATTGCCGGGAATGCATCCCCCATTGCCGGGAATGCACCCACCATTGCCGGGAATGCAGCCCCACCATTGCCGGGAATGCAGCCCCACCATTGCCGGGAATGCAGCCCCACCATTGCCGGGGAATGCAGCCACCATTGCCAGGAATGCATCCACCATTGCCAGGAATGCACTCACCATTGCCAGGAATGCACTCACCATTGCCAGGAATGCAGCCACCATTGCCAAGAATGCAGCCACCATTGCCAAGAATGCAGCCACCATTGCTGGAAATTTCACCCACCATTGCCAGGAATGCAGCCACCATTGCCGGGAATGCAGCCACCATTGCCAGGAATGCATCCACCATTGCCGGGAATGCATCCCCCATTGCCGGGAATGCACCCACCATTGCCGGGAATGCAGCCCCACCATTGCCGGGAATGCAGCCCCACCATTGCCGGGAATGCAGCCCCACCATTGCCGGGAATGCAGCCCCACCATTGCCGGGGAATGCAGCCCCACCATTGCCGGGAATGCAGCCCCACCATTGCCGGGAATGCAGCCACCATTGCCGGGAATGCAGCCACCATTTCCGGGAATTTCACCCACCATTGCCGGGAATTCACCCACCATTGCCGGGAATGCATCCACCATTGCCGGGAATGCATCCACCATTGTCGGGAATGCATCCACCATTGTCGGGAATGCACCCACCATTGCCGGGAATTCACCCACCATTGCCGGGAATTCACCCACCATTGCCGGGAATGCAGCCCCACCATTGCCGGGAATGCAGCCCCACCATTGCCGGGAATGCAGCCACCATTGCCGGGAATTTCACCCACCATTGCCGGGAATTTCACCCACCATTGCCAGGAATGCATCCACCATTGCCAGGAATGCACTCACCATTGCCAGGAATGCACTCACCATTGCCAGGAATGCAGCCACCATTGCCAAGAATGCAGCCACCATTGCCAAGAATGCAGCCACCATTGCTGGAAATTTCACCCACCATTGCCAGGAATGCAGCCACCATTGCCGGGAATGCAGCCCCACCATTGCCGGGAATGCAGCCCCACCATTGCTGGGAATGCAGCCCCACCATTGCCAGGAATGCAGCCACCATTGCCAAGAATGCAGCCACCATTGCCAAGAATGCAGCCACCATTGCCAAGAATGCAGCTACCATTGCCGGAAATGCAGCCACCATTGCCAGGAATGCAGCCCCCATTGCTGGAAATTTCACCCACCGTTGCCAGGAATGCATCCACCATTGCCGGGAATGCAGCCACCATTGCCGGGAATGCAGCCACCATTGCCGGGAATTTCACCCACCATTTCCGGGAAATTTCACCCACCATTGCCAGGAATGCATCCACCATTGCCAGGAATGCATCCACCATTGCCAAGAATGCACCCACCATTGCCGGGAATGCAGCCACCATTGCCCGGAAATTTCACCCACCATTGCCAGGAATGGATCCACCATTGCCAAGAATGCACCCACCATTGCCGGGAATGCACCCACCATTGCCGGGAATGTAGCCACCATTGCCGGGAATTTCACCCACCATTGCCGGGGATTTCACCCACCATTGCCGGGAATTCACCCACCATTGCCGGGAATTCACCCACCATTGCCGGGAATGCATCCACCATTGCCAGGAATGCACCCACCATTGCCAGGAATTCACCCACCATTGCCAAGAATGCAGCCACCATTGCCAGGAATGCAGCCACCATTACCATCAGTGCAGCCATGGAGGGCAGGACGAGCGCCAAAGACATCCTATAGGAGATTCTCCTGTTTACACAACGGCCTCTTTAAGAGAAAGTCCCACCTCCTTTGATGGACAGAACAGTCGTCCAATGGCAGAGACGGGACTTCCTATTACAGAGGCTGCCTTTCTAAACAGGAAATTCTCCTGTGTGCACTGCACTCTTACCGCCTCCTGCCTCCGAGGCAGCCGGACTATATATCCTTTGTGGCCCCGGGGCTGGGAGATCGCCGGGGGGCCACAAAAGATATATATCTTTAAATAACCGGGCCGGATCGCGGGCCGCAATTGCCCCACGGGCCGGACTTTGGACATGCCTGGGTTAAAGACTAATGTCAGTTACAGATTTAAATGGTCAATGACAGATGGCAGGCAATCGGTTGCCATGGTGATAACATGTATCTCCGATTTCTCTTTAGTACTGAGCTCTATAGGATTTCCTTATAAGGAAGTCACGTGCACACACTCGGTGATGTCACAGGTCACATGACCTCCCCAGCCGTTAAACAGCTGTGACAGCCAGAAAGACGTGTCAGTTCATATTGACTCTCAGCAGAGAAGGGTGTTTCTGGAGGAAGCTGCTGATTGCTTTGTATTGAATCACACTTGATCACACTTGATCACCTGTTATTGGTATTGAGTGCGGATTTCTATCTATTGATGATCAGAGATTGTCACAGAGTGACAATTATTTCTATCGTTAGATTTTTAGCGATTTTAAAAAAACTGTCAACAAAAATGAGACTGCAGTATAAAATCTTTCTGCTGCTGCTGGTGGTGGTGGTGCCATTCCTCCTATATGGCGGAATGGTACGCCTGAGGAGGGAGGAGTTTGTTGGCAGAAAGCAGAATGTGACGCGGGAAACGGCGGAGTTCATGCAGAA
Source organism: Lithobates pipiens (assembly GCF_037356315.1). Classification (NCBI taxonomy): domain Eukaryota; kingdom Metazoa; phylum Chordata; class Amphibia; order Anura; family Ranidae; genus Lithobates; species Lithobates pipiens. The sequence goes on along the minus strand of NW_027507720.1, from coordinate 56,670 downwards.
AGTGTCGCTGGAAACGGCGATGTTTATTCAGAAAGCAGTGCACAAAGCTGCGCGGATTATGGAGGAGGTGGAGGTGGAAACATCAAAGATTACTGAGGAGGTGAAGGTGGATACGGCGGAGATTGTGAAGCAGGAGCTGCGGCGAGAAGCTGCAGCGTTTCAGGAGAAGGTGAAGGTTAAATCAACACAGACTATGGAGGAGGTGCGGCAGGAAACGGCGCACATCATGGAGGAGGTGCGGCAGAAAACGGCGGCATATATGGAGTTTAGGAAGGAGGCGGAGCATAAAACGGCGGCCTTTGTGGAGGAGATGCAGCAGAAAAAAGACAACTTCATGGAGCTTATTGGGAAGGCGTGGAAGGAAAAGGAAGAATTTATAGAGAAGGCGGAGGATAGAACAGCCCAGTTTATAGAGAAGGCAGAGAAGGAAACAGCGGAGATTATGGAGATGGTGGGCCACAAAACACAAGAGTTTAGGGGGTTTATGGAAACGGTGGAGCAGGAAACAGCGGACTTCATGGAGGAAGTGATGCAGGACATCGAGGAGTGGTCTACACACATTGGGAAACCTCCACCCAGCTTTCTTATGAAGCTGATGACCCCTGTAAACGATATGAAGGTGATACTTTTCACAACCACCCTCATAATGGATTACGTGCTCACTACGCGTTTCACAGGAAGATTACCCGGCTACTATTTCATTCACCAGCTGAGTGTTATTTTGTTACTAGATGACATTATTAATGCTAACTGGTTCAGGAGCTGGGTGGGCTTAGAGATCAGAGTCCCACCCAAGCTTAGCAATGACGCATATTGGTATGACCGGATAGTCCCTGGTCCCACGTCAGACTGGTACACGGGATGGATGGCCTTAAAGAACAGAGTCTCACCCATGCTTATCACTGCTGGTCATTGGTATGAATGGATGGCTGCAGGATGCTCCAAGGGGTGGGTGGACTTGAAGAACAGAGTCTCACCCATACTTGCCACTGAAGGTCATTGGTATAAATTGAGGGTTGCTGGGGACAAGGAGGACGGCTCCAGAGGCTGGATGACCTTGAAGAACAGAGTCTCACCCATGCTTTTCAATGGTTCATATGATCAGGTGGTCCCTAGGCTCCAGTCAGACTCGGTGGCCTTGAAGAACAGAGTCTCACCCATCCTTATCACTGCTGGTCATTGGTATGAATGGACCATTGCTTGGCTGAAGGCAGCATGCTATAAGGGATTGGTGGCCTTGAAGAAGAAAGTCCAACCTATGCTTAACATTGCTGGTTATTGTATTGAATGGACGGTCGCTAGGCTCAAGGCAGAATGCTATAAGGGATGGGTGGCCTTGAAGAACAAAGTTGCACCTATGCTTAACACTGCTGGTTATTGGATTGAATGGACAGTCGCTGACTGCTACAGGGGCTTGGCGGCCATGAAGAACAGAGTCTCATCCATGATTATCACTGCTGGTCACTGGATTGAATGGACGGTGGCTGGGCTCAAGGCAGAATGCTACAGGGGCTTGGTGGCCATGAAGAACAGAGTCTCATCCATGATCATCACTATTGGTCATTGGATTGAACAGACGGTCGTTGAGCTCAAGGAAGAAGGCTACAGGGGGTTGGTGGCCATGAAGAACAGAGTCTCATGCATGATTATCACTACTGGTCATTGGATTGAACGGACGGTCGCTGGGCTCAAGGCACAGTGCTACAGGGGGTTGGTGACCATGAAGGACAGAGTCTCACCCATGCTCATCACTCCTGGTTATTGGATTGAACGGACGGTCACTGGGCTCAAGGCAGAATGCTATAAGGGATGGGTGGCCTTGAAGAACAGTCTCACCCATGCTTAAAAGTGCTGATTATTAGTGTGAATGGTTGGTTGCTGGGCTCAAAGCTGACTGCTCCAGAGGCTGGTTGACCTTGAAGAACAGAGTCTCACCCATGTTTATCAATGGTTCATATGAACGGGTGGTTCCTGGGCTCCAGTCAGACTTATTCACAGGGTTGGTGGCCATGAAGAACAGAGTTTCCCCCATGCTCATCACTGCTGGTCATTGGTATGAATGGACAGCTGCTGGGCTGAAGGCAGACTGCACCAGGGGATGGACGATCTTGAAATACAGAATCTCACCTATGATTATCAATGGTTCATACGACTTGTACACGTGGTGGGTGGGATTAGAAATCAGTACCCAACCCATGCTTATCAACAATTAGAATGAATTTGATGGTCGCTGGGCTCCAGTCAGCTTACAGCTTGCGACTTATCAGAATACTGCTATGGGGGTATGGGGGTGGGGGGGGGGGGTGAGCGGCACCATTATCCTCATCTACCTTGTAATACGGGATTGTGGGACAGAGGTAGAAATTCTGGGAAAGTCCCAGCCAATCCGGGACTGTTGGGAGGCGTATGGGATAAGTGTTTGCATGTGGGAGTGTGGGGGTGGAGGTGGGTGTGGGGGGATGTGTGTTATTCTTTGAGTGTGTATTATTCATATATAGGAGTGTTATATATAGTTATTGTGTGTGTATATATATATATATATGAAATGATGTACCCCGCTCAGCGGGGGTGGGCCTTCGAGAACAGAGGCCGCATATGGGCAGCACAGAGGCTTAGCGGTGAGCCTTGCAGCACTGGGGTCCTTGGTTCAATTCCTGACCAGGACACTATCTGCATGGAGTTTGCAAGTTCTCCCTGTGCTTGCGTGGGTTTCCTCCGGGTACTCCGGTTTCCTCCCACACTACAAAGACATGCTATTTTGCGTTGGTGGTGCAGTGGTGAGCACAGCTGCCTTCAAAAGCAGCTGACCCGGGTTCGATTCCCGGCCAACGCCCTCTTCAATACTTGGAGTCACCAGAGAGAAAAGAGCTATACGAGGTTAATTCTAAGTATATTTTAGTGGTGGAATAAAGTGAATGTGTAGAATGTTTGAAGAAGAAATGAAAATGGTCCCCCGGAATCTATAGAAGGTGAACCCACCAACTGATAGAAAACGCTTAGTCCTCGCCGTGTCCATCGTATGAGAAGAACTTCCCACACTGAAGTCCCCCCAGCAGGAATATTACACCGACACCCCCCATCCTGACACTGACGTCCCCCCAGCAGGAATATTACACCGACACCCCCCATCCTGACACTGACGTCCCCCCAACAGGAATATTACACCAACACCCCCCATCCTGACGTCCCCCCAGCAGGAATATTACACCAACACCCCCCCCCCCATCCTGACACTGATGTCCCCCCTGCAGCAATATTACACCGACACCCCCCCATCCTGACACTGACGTCCCCCCAGCAGCAATATTACACCGACACCCCCCATCCTGACACTGACGTCCCCCCAAGAGGAATATTACACCAACACCCCCCCATCCTGACACTGACGTCCCTCCAGCAGGAATATTACACCGACACTCCCCATCCTGACACTGACATCCCCCCAACAGGAATATTACACCGACACCCCCCATCCTGACACTGACGTCCTCCCAGCAGGAATATTACACGGACACCCCCCCATCCTGACACTGACGTCCCCCCAGCAGCAATATTACACCGACAACCCCCATCCTGACACTGACGTCCCCCAACAGTAATATTACACCAACACCCCCCCATTCTGACACTGACGTCCCCCCAGCAGGAATATTACACCGACACCCCCCATCCTGACACTGATGTGCTCCCAGCAGGAATATTACACCGACACCCCCCCCATCCTGACACTGATGTCCCCCCAGCAGAAATATTACACCGACACTCCCCATCCTGACATTGACGAACGTCTCTACTGATCTACTGGACATCAATGCGTTTCACTGCTCTGCGGTGGCGGGCCTTAGAGAACAGAGGCCGCCCATGCTTAGTCATTATTAGTGATGTGATAAAAGTTTTAACTAAACCTTATGGAAGTGAATGTGTTGCATTTGGTTGGTACTGTTGTCACATTTTTGTAAGCGCCGCTATTCCCCAAACTCCATGTGGACACCACTTCACTCCACGTATGGCCCTCTGTGTCACCATAGACCATGTCCTCCAGGAACGCCCACCAATCAACGTGGCACCTTGGCACGCTTTCTGTAGACCACAGAAATCTTCCCCCCCGTCACAAAAGCTTCCCCCCAACTGTCTTGGATCCTGCAGATCACATTCATCTCAGGTTATCCCCCCATATAATGATTTACACCTGAGGCGATTCTTGGAAGAAAGTCAATTTTTTCGGGGAGGAGGATGCGAGGTAGTAAAGATAAACTTATAAAAAAAAGGTGCAAAGTAAATTTAATAAAAAGTAAATACATTTTTTTTGCCAAATACATTTTAGAATTATTTAAAAAATGGAATTATAAAAATAATAAAATATTGAAGTACAGATTGTAAATTAAAAACATACGTTGTTTAATTATTAGGGGGGGGAGGGGTTTATCCACTTCAATATTGGGCACTTTCACCCCCTCCCTGCCCAGGCCAATTTTCAGCGCTGTCACACTTTGAATGACAATTGGGCGGTCATGTACCGCTCTACCCAAACTAATTTTTTGCGGAGAGAGGGAGGAGAGCACAGAGGGGAACCGGAGAGAGGGCGGAGAGCACGGAGGGGGGCCGGAGAGCACTGAGGGGGACCGGAGAGAGAGAGGGCGGAGAGCACGGAGGGGGGCTGGAGAGAGGGCAGAGAGCACTGAGGGGGACCGGAGAGAGGGAGGAGAGCACAGAGGGGGACCGGAGAGAGGGAGGAGAGCACAGAGGGGGACCGGAGAGAGGGAGGAGAGCACAGAGGGGGACCGGAGAGAGGGCGGAGAGCACGGAGGGGGGCCGGAGAGCACTGAGGGGGATCGGAGAGAGAGAGGGCGGAGAGCACGGAGGGGGGCTGGAGAGAGGGCAGAGAGCACTGAGGGGGACCTGAGAGAGAGAGGGCAGAGAGCACTGAGGGGGACCGGAGAGAGAGAGGGCGGAGAGCACGGAGGGCGTCCGGAGAGCACAGAAGGGGGCCGGAGAGAGAGAGGGCGGAGAGCACGGAGGGCGCCTGGAGAGAGAGAGAGGACGGAGGGCGACCGGAGAAAGAGAGGGCGGAGAGCACGGAGGGCGACCAGAGAGAGAGGGCGGAGAGCACGGAGGGCGACCGGAGAGAGAGGGCGGAGAGCACGGAGGGCGACCGGAGAGAGTGAGGGCGGAGAGCACGGAGGGGGACCAGATAGAGGGCGGAGAGCACTGAGGGGGACCGGAGAGAGGGCGGAGAGCACGGACGGGGACCGGAGAGAGGGCGGAGAGCACGGACGGGGACCAGAGAGAGGGCGGAGAGCACGGACGGGGACCGGAGAGAGAGCGGAAAGCACGGAGGGAGACCGGAGAGAGGGCGGAAAGCACGAAGGGGGACCGGAGAGAGGGAGGAGAGCACGCAGGGGGACCGGAGAGAGGGCGGAGAGCACGGAGGAGGACCGGAGAGAGGGCATTGAGCACGGAGGGGGACCGGAGAGAGGGCGGAGAGCACGGACGGGGACCGGAGAGAGGGCGGAGAGCACGGAGGGGGACCGGAGAGAGGGAGGAGAGCATGGTGGGGGACCGGAGAGAGGGCGGAGAGCACGGAGGGGGACCGGAGAGAGGGCGGTGAGCACGGATGGGGACCGGAGAGAGGGCGGAGAGCACGGAGGGGGACCGGAGAGAGGGCGGAGAGCACGGAGGGGGACTGGAGAGAGGGCGGATAGCACGGAGGGGGACCGGAGAGAGGGCGGAGAGCACGGAGGGGGACCGGAGAGAGGGCGGGGAGCAGGGACAGGGACCGGAGAGAGGGCGGAGAGCACGGAGAGAGGGCGGAGAGCACGGAGGGGGACCGGAGAGAGGGCGGAGAGCACGGAGGGGGACCGGAGAGAGGCCGGAGAGCACGGACGGGGACCGGAGAGAGGGCGGAGAGCACGGACGGGGACCGGAGAGAGGGCGGAGAGCACTGAGGGGGACCGGAGAGAAAGAGAGGGCGGAGAGCATGCAGGGGGGCCAGAGAGAGGGCAGAGAGCACTGAGGGGGACCGGAGAGAGAGAGGGCGGAGAGCACGGAGGGGGACCGGAGAGAGGGCGGAGAGCACGGACAGGGACCGGAGAGAGGGCGGAGAGCACGGAGAGAGGGCGGAGAGCACGGAGGGGGACCGGAGAGAGGGCGGAGAGCACGGACAGGGACCGGAGAGAGGGCGGAGAGCACGGAGAGAGGGCGGAGAGCACGGAGGGGGACCGGAGAGAGGGCGAAGAGCACGGAGGGGGACCGGAGAGAGGCCGGAGAGCACGGACGGGGACCGGAGAGAGGGCGGAGACCGGAGAGAGGGCGGAGAGCACGGAGAGAGGGCGGAGAGCACGGAGAGAGGGCGGAGAGCACGGAGGGGGACCGGAGAGAGGGCGGAGAGCACGGAGGGGGACCGGAGAGAGGGCGGAGAGCACGGATGGGGAACGGAGAGCACGGACGGGGACCGGAGAGAGAGAGAGAGAGAGGGCGGAGAGCATGGAGGGGGGCCAGAGAGAGGGCAGAGAGCACTGAGGGGGACTGGAGAGAGAGAGGGCGGAGAGCACGGAGGGCGTCCGGAGAGCACGGAGGGCGTCCGGAGAGCACAGAGGGGGGCCTTAGAGAGGGCGGAGAGCACAGAGGGGGACCGGAGAGAGAGAGGGCGGAGGGCGACCGGAGAAAGAGAGGGCGGAGAGCACGGAGGGCGACCAGAGAGAGAGGGCGGAGAGCACGGAGGGCGACCGGAGAGAGAGAGGGCGGAGAGTACGGAGGGGGACCAGAGAGAGGGCGGAGAGCACGGAGGGGGACCGGAGAGAGGGCGGAGAGCACGGACAGGGACCGGAGAGAGGGCAGAGAGCACGGAGAGAGGGCGGAGAGCACGGAGGGGGACCGGAGAGAGGGCGGAGAGCACGGAGGGGGACCGGAGAGAGGCCGGAGAGCACGGACGGGGACCGGAGAGAGGGCGGAGAGCACGGACGGGGACCGGAGAGAGGGCGGAGAGCACGGACGGGGAACGGAGAGAGGGCGGAGAGCACGGACGGGGACCGGAGAGAGGGCGGAGAGCACAGAGGGGGACTGGAGAGAGAGAGAGGGCGGAGAGCATGGAGGGGGGCCAGAGAGAGGGCAGAGAGCACTGAGGGGGACTGGAGAGAGAGAGGGCGGAGAGCACGGAGGGCGTCCGGAGAGCACAGAGGGGGGCCTGAGAGAGAGGACGGAGAGCACAGAGGGGGACCGGAGAGAGAGAGGGCGGAGGGCGACCGGAGAAAGAGAGGGCGGAGAGCACGGAGGGCGACCAGAGAGAGAGGGCGGAGAGCACGGAGGGCGACCGGAGAGAGAGAGGGCGGAGAGCACGGAGGGGGACCAGAGAGAGGGCGGAGAGCACAGAGGGGGACCGGAGAGAGGGCGGAGAGCACGGACAGGGACCGGAGAGAGGGCGGAGAGCACGGAGAGAGGGCGGAGAGCACGGAGGGGGACCGGAGAGAGGGCGGAGAGCACGGAGGGGGACCGGAGAGAGGCCGGAGAGCACGGACGGGGACCGGAGAGAGGGCGGAGAGCATGGACAGGGACCGGAGAGAGGGCGGAGAGCACGGACGGGGACCGGAGAGAGGGCGGAGAGCACTGAGGGGGACCGGAGAGAGAGAGAGGGCGGAGAGCATGCAGGGGGGCCAGAGAGAGGGCAGAGAGCACTGAGGGGGACCGGAGAGAGAGAGGGCGGAGAGCACGGAGGGGGACCGGAGAGAGGGCGGAGAGCACGGACAGGGACCGGAGAGAGGGCGGAGAGCACGGAGAGAGGGCGGAGAGCACGGAGGGGGACCGGAGAGAGGGCGGAGAGCACGGAGGGGGACCGGAGAGAGGGAGGAGAGCATGGTGGGGGACCGGAGAGAGGGCGGAGAGCACGGAGGGGGACCGGAGAGAGGGCGGTGAGCACGGATGGGGACCGGAGAGAGGGCGGTGAGCACGCAGGGGGACCGGAGAGAGGGCGGAGAGCACGGAGGGGGACCGGAGAGAGGGCGGAGAGCACGAAGGGGGACCGGAGAGAGGGCGGAGAGCATGGAGGGGGACCGGAGAGAGGGCGGAGAGCACGGACAGGGACCGGAGAGAGGGCGGAGAGCACAGAGAGAGGGCGGAGAGCACGGAGGGGGACCGGAGAGAGGGCGGAGAGCACGGAGGGGGACCGGAGAGAGGGCGGAGAGCACGGACGGGGAACGGAGAGAGGGCGGAGAGCACGGACGGGGAACGGAGAGAGGGCGGAGAGCACGGACGGGGACCGGAGAGAGGGCGGAGAGCACTGAGGGGGACTGGAGAGAGAGAGAGAGGGCGGAGAGCATGGAGGGGGGCCAGAGAGAGGGCAGAGAGCACTGAGGGGGACTGGAGAGAGAGAGGGCGGAGAGCACGGAGGGCGTCCGGAGAGCACGGAGGGCGTCCGGAGAGCACAGAGAGGGGCCTGAGAGAGAGGGCGGAGAGCACAGAGGGGGACCGGAGAGAGAGAGGGCGGAGGGCGACCGGAGAGAGAGAGGGCGGAGAGCACGGAGGGCGACCGGAGAGAGAGAGGGCGGAGAGCACGGAGGGGGACCGGAGAGAGGGCGGAGAGCACGGAGGGGGACCGGAGAGAGGGCGGAGAGCACGGACAGGGACCGGAGAGAGGGCGGAGAGCACGGAGAGAGGGCGGAGAGCACGGAGGGGGACCGGAGAGAGGGCGGAGAGCACGGACGGGGACCGGAGAGAGCGGAGAGCACGGACGGGGACCGGAGAGAGGGCGGAGAGCACTGAGGGGGACCGGAGAGAGAGAGAGGGCGGAGAGCATGGAGGGGGGCCAGAGAGAGGGCTGAGAGCATGGAGGGGGGCCAGAGAGAGGGCAGAGAGCACTGAGGGGGACCGGAGAGAGAGAGGGCGGAGAGCACGGAGGGGGACCGGAGAGAGGGCATTGAGCACGGAGGGGGACCGGAGAGAGGGTGGAGAGCACGGACGGGGACCGGAGAGAGGGCGGAGAGCACGGACGGGGACCGGAGAGAGGGCGGAGAGCACGGACGGGGACCGGAGAGAGGGAGGAGAGCACGGTGGGGGACCGGAGAGAGGGCGGTGAGCACGGAGGGGGACCGGAGAGAGGGCGGAGAGCACGGAGGGGGACCGGAGAGAGGGCGGAGAGCACGGAGGGGGACCGGAGAGAGGGCGGAGAGCACGGAGGGGGACCGGAGAGAGGGCGGAGAGCACGGACAGGGACCGGAGAGAGGGCGGAGAGCACGGAGAGAGGGCGGAGAGCATGGAGGGGGACCGGAGAGAGGGCGGAGAGCACGGAGGGGGACCGGAGAGAGGGCGGAGAGCACGGAGGGGGACCGGAGAGAGGGCGGAGAGCACGGAGGGGGGCCGGAGAGAGGGCGGAGAGCACAGACAGGGACCGGAGAGAGGGCGGAGAGCACGGAGAGCATGGAGGGGGACCGGAGAGAGGGCGGAGAGCACGGACAGGGACCGGAGAGAGGGCATTGAGCACGGAGGGGGACCGGAGAGAGGGTGGAGAGCACGGACGGGGACCGGAGAGAGGGCGGAGAGCACGGACGGGGACCGGAGAGAGGGCGGAGAGCACGGACGGGGACCGGAGAGAGGGAGGAGAGCACGGTGGGGGACCGGAGAGAGGGCGGTGAGCACGGAGGGGGACCGGAGAGAGGGCGGAGAGCACGGAGGGGGACCGGAGAGAGGGCGGAGAGCACGGAGGGGGACCGGAGAGAGGGCGGAGAGCACGGAGGGGGACCGGAGAGAGGGCGGAGAGCACGGAGGGGGACCGGAGAGAGGGCGGAGAGCACGGACAGGGACCGGAGAGAGGGCGGAGAGCACGGAGAGAGGGCGGAGAGCATGGAGGGGGACCGGAGAGCACGGAGGGGGACCGGAGAGAGGGCGGAGAGCACGGAGGGGGACCGAAGAGAGGGCGGAGAGCACGGAGGGGGACCGGAGAGAGGGCGGAGAGCACGGACAGGGACCGGAGAGAGGGCGGAGAGCACGGAGAGAGGGCGGAGAGCATGGAGGGGGACCGGAGAGAGGGCGGAGAGCACGGACAGGGACCGGAGAGAGGGCGGAGAGCACGGAGAGAGGGCGGAGAGCATGGAGGGGGACCGGAGAGAGGGCGGAGAGCACGGAGGGGGACCGGAGAGAGGGCGGAGAGCACGGAGGGGGACCGGAGAGAGGGCGGAGAGCACGGAGGGGGACCGGAGAGAGGGCGGAGAGCACGGACAGGGACCGGAGAGAGGGCGGAGAGCACGGAGAGAGGGCGGAGAGCATGGAGGGGGACCGGAGAGAGGGCGGAGAGCACGGAGGGGGACCGGAGAGAGGGCGGAGAGCACAGACGGGGACCGGAGAGAGGGCGGAGAGCACGGACGGGGACCGGAGAGAGGGCGGAGAGCACGGACGGGGACCGGAGAGAGGGCGGAGAGCACGGACGGGGACCGGAGAGAGGGCGGAGAGCACGGACGGGGACTGGAGAGAGAGAGAGAGAGAGGGCGGAGAGCATGGAGGGGGGCCAGAGAGAGAGAGGGCGGAGAGCACGGAGGGCGTCCGGAGAGCACAGAGGGGGGCCTGAGAGAGGGCGGAGAGCACAGAGGGGGACCGGAGAGAGAGAGGGCGGAGGGCGACCGGAGAGAGAGAGGGCGGAGAGCACGGAGGGTGACCGGAGAGAGAGAGGGCGGAGAGCACGGAGGGCGACCGGAGAGAGAGAGGGCGGAGAGCACAGAGGGCGACCGGAGAGAGGGCAGGCAGAGAGCACGGAGGGCGACCGGAGAGAGAGAGAGGGCAGAGAGCACAGAGGGGGGCCGGAGAGACAGGGGGGAGAGCACGGAGGGGGGCCGGAGAGACAGGGCGGAGAGCACGGAGGGGGGCTGGAGAGAGGGCGGAGAGCACGGAGGGGGACAGGAGAGAGAGGGCGGAGAGCACGGAGGGGGGCTGGAGATAGGGCGGAGAGCACGGAGGGGGACCAGAGAGAGAGGGCGGAGAGCACAGAGGGGGGCTAGAAAGAGGACGGAGAGCACAGAGGGGGACCGGTCTTGGGGGGGGGGGGGGTTCCAGAGCACGACTCTTGGAGGAAGACACATGTCAGGTGGGTGGCACTTCAATTGCACATCATCCTGTACGAGTTCAATCGATGTCATGGTCTATTCCATTTGGATGCTGTATGCTCCTTGAATGTATAGTATGCTATAGAAGGCCAGGTTCCTGCCCGGGTCCGCCACCAAAGAATCCGTGCAATAAAGAGAAGAATGGTGGCACATACGAAATTAAGAATTTAAGTTTATTTAGAAGTTTATAAAGAATGACACAGAAACAGGCTACTCAGCCGATGCATTTCACACTAAAACGCGCTGACTTATTGCTTATACAGGTGACGGCTTGTGCTTCTCAATGACCTGTGAGGGGCGCCGGTGAGCTCTCAGGTAACAGCCTGTATGAGGTACGAGCAGACCGCTATCCTGAGAGTCTGCAGGAACCTGACATTGCACCCGCCATCCGCTGATCCCGGGGGGCAATGCTCTGCAGGCTCCATATAAAAAATAAACTTTCTTTTTTTTACCAGCAGCAAAAGGTGCACTTACTTTTTTTTCTACAAGGTGAACTTATCCTTTAAATATAAAGGTTCTGCCAATTTTTTTTCTCCTTTAACTCCTTAGTTAACCATAACGACATGATGTGGAGAAACTCGAGTGTCCTGCACAGAGCCTTTACCTCATCCCTACTAACTCCATATTAAGGGCCATGGGGGGGGGGCAGGGGCAACTACGTATTAACAGCCATGGGATGGGGGGGGGGGTTCAAGGGGCAACTCCGTATTAACGGCCATGGTGGGGACAAGGGGCAGCTCCATATTAACGGCCATGGTGGGGACAAGAGGCAGCTCCATATTAACGGCCATGGTGGGGACAAGGGGCAGCTCCATATTAACGGCCATGGTGGGGACAAGGGGCAGCTCCATATTAACGGCCATGGTGGGGACAAGGGGCAACTCCATATTAACAGCCATTGGGGGGACGGGGACAAGGGGCAACTCCATATTAACAGCCATTGGGGGGACGGGGACAAGGGGCAACTCCATTCTAACAGCCATGGGGGGGGGAGGAGCAGCTCCATATTAATGGCCATGGGGGGGCAGCTCCATATTAATGGACACCGGGGGGGGGGGTCGGGGGAAGGGGCAGCTCCATATTAATGGCTATGGGGGGGGGAGAAGGGGCAGCTCCATATTAATGGCCATGGGGGGGGGGGGAGAAGGGGCAGCTCCATATTAATGGCCATGGGGGGGGTCAAGGGGCAACTCCATATTAATGGCCATGGGGACGATGACAAAGGGGCAACTCCATATTAATGGCCATATGGGGGGGGGCAAAGGGGCAACTCCATATTAATGGCCAATGGGGAGGGGGGGGGGGGCGGGAGACAAAGGGGCAACTCCATATTAATGGCAATGGGGGGATAAGGGGCAACTCCATATTAAAGGCCCATGGGGAGGGGAGGGGACAAAGGGGCAACTCCATATTAATGGCCATGGGGGGGACAAGGGGAAACTCAATATTAATGGCCATGCGGGGTGGGACAAGGGGCAACTCCATATTAATGGCCATACGGGGAGGGGGGGGCGGACAAAGGGCCAACTCCATATTAATGGCCAATGGGGAGGGGGGGAGACAAAGGGGCAACTCCATATTAATGGCCATGGGGGGGGACAAGGGGCAACTCCATATTAACGGCCATGGGGGGGACAAGGGGCAACTCCATATTAACGGCCATGGGGGAGGGACAAGGGGCAACTCCATATTAACGGCCATAGGGGGGGACAAGGGGCAACTCAATATTAATGGCCATGCGGGGTGGGACAAGGGGCAACTCCATATTAATGGCCATATGGGGGGGGCAAAGGGGCAACTCCATATTAATGGCCAACGGGGAGGGGGGGAGGAGACAAAGGGGCATCTTCATATTAATGGCCATGGGGGGGATAAGGGGCTCCATATTAACAGCCATGGGGGGATAAGGGGCAACTCCATATTAAAGGCCAATGGGGAGGGGGGACGACAAAGGGGCAACTTCATATTAATGGCCATGGGGGGACGACAAGGGGCAACTCTATATTAACGGCCATGGGGGGACGGACAAGGGGCAACTCCATATTAACGGGCATGGGGGGGGACAAGGGGCAACTCCATATTAACGGCCATGGGGGGGGGGGGACAAAGGGCAACTCCATATTAACGGCCATGGGGGGGGACAAGGGGCAGCTCCATATTAATGGCCATGGGGGGGGGGAGAAGGGGCAGCTCCATATTAATGGCCATGGGGGGGAGAAGGGGCAGCTCCATATTAATGGCCATGGGGGGGGTCAAGGGGCAACTCCATATTAACGGCCATGGGGGGGGGGCGACAAAGGGGCAACTCAATATTAATGGCCATGCAGGGTGGGACAAGGGGCAACTCCATATTAATGGCCATACGGGGGGGGACAAAGGGGCAACTCCATATTAATGGCCAATGGGGAGGGGGGGGAGACAAAGGGGCAACTCCATATTAATGGCCATGGGGGGGATAAGGGGCAACTCCATATTAAAGGCCCATGGGGAGGGGAGGGGACAAAGGGGCAACTCCATATTAATGGCCATGGGGGGGGGACAAGGGGCAACTCAATATTAATGGCCATGTGGGGTGGGACAAGGGGCAACTCAAAATTAATGGCCATACGGGGGGGGGGAACGGACAAAGGGGAAACTCCATATTAATGGCCAATGGGGAGGGGGGGGAGACAAAGGGGCAACTCCATATTAATGGCCATGGGGGGGGGGGACAAGGGGCAACTCCATATTAACGGCCATAGGGGGGGCAAGGGGCAACTCCATATTAATGGCCATGGGGGGGGACAAGGGGCAACTCAATATTAACGGCCATGGGGGGGACAAGGGGCAACTCAATATTAATGGCCATGCGGGGTGGGACAAGGGGCAACTCCATATTAATGGCCATATGGGGGGGGCAAAGGGGCAACTCCATATTAATGGCCATGGGGGGGATAAGGGGCTCCATATTAACGGCCATGGGGGGGATAAGGGGCAACTCCATATTAAAGGCCAATGGGGAGGGGGGGGGACAAAGGGGCAACTCCATATTAACGGCCATGGTGGGGACAAGGGGCAGCTCCATATTAACGGCCATGGTGGGGACAAGGGGCAACTCCATATTAACAGCCATTGGGGGGACGGGGACAAGGGGCAACTCCATATTAACAGCCATTGGGGGGACGGGGACAGGGGGCAACTCCATACTAACAGCCATGGGGGGGGGGAGGAGCAGCTCCATATTAATGGCCATGGGGGGGGCAGCTCCATATTAATGGACACCGGGGGGGGGGGGGGGGGGTCAGGGGAAGGGGCAGCTCCATATTAATGGCTATGGGGGGGAGAAGGGGCAGCTCCATATTAATGGCCATGGGGGGGGAGAAGGGGCAGCTCCATATTAATGGCCATGGGGGGGGGTCAAGGGGCAACTCCATATTAATGGCCATGGGGACGATGACAAAGGGGCAACTCCATATTAATGTCCATATGGGGGGGCAAAGGGGCAACTCCATATTAATGGCCAATGGGGAGGGGGGGGCGGGAGACAAAGGGGCAACTCCATATTAATGGCAATGGGGGGACGGGGACAGGGGGCAACTCCATACTAACAGCCATGGGGGGGGGAGGAGCAGCTCCATATTAATGGCCATGGGGGGGGCAGCTCCATATTAATGGACACCGGGGGGGGGGGGGTCAGGGGAAGGGGCAGCTCCATATTAATGGCTATGGGGGGGAGAAGGGGCAGCTCCATATTAATGGCCATGGGGGGGGGGAGAAGGGGCAGCTCCATATTAATGGCCATGGGGGGGGGTCAAGGGGCAACTCCATATTAATGGCCATGGGGACGATGACAAAGGGGCAACTCCATATTAATGTCCATATGGGGGGGCAAAGGGGCAACTCCATATTAATGGCCAATGGGGAGGGGGGGGGCGGGAGACAAAGGGGCAACTCCATATTAATGGCAATGGGGGGATAAGGGGCAACTCCATATTAAAGGCCCATGGGGAGGGGAGGAGACAAAGGGGCAACTCCATATTAATGGCCATGGGGGGGACAAGGGGCAACTCAATATTAATGGCCATGCGGGGTGGGACAAGGGGCAACTCCATATTAATGGCCATACGGGGAGGGGGGGGGGGGCGGACAAAGGGCCAACTCCATATTAATGGCCAATGGGGAGGGGGGAGACAAAGGGGCAACTCCATATTAATGGCCATGGGGGGGGGACAAGGGGCAACTCCATATTAACGGCCATGGGGGGGGGCAAGGGGCAACTCCATATTAACGGCCATGGGGGAGGGACAAGGGGCAACTCCATATTAATGGCCATAGGGGGGGACAAGGGGCAACTCAATATTAATGGCCATGCGGGGTGGGACAAGGGGCAACTCCATATTAATGGCCATATGGGGGGGGCAAAGGGGCAACTCCATATTAATGGCCAACGGGGAGGGGGGGGAGGAGACAAAGGGGCATCTTCATATTAATGGCCATGGGGGGGATAAGGGGCTCCATATTAACAGCCATGGGGGGATAAGGGGCAACTCCATATTAAAGGCCAATGGGGAGGGGGGACGACAAAGGGGCAACTTCATATTAATGGCCATGGGGGGACGACAAGGGGCAACTCTATATTAACGGCCATGGGGGGACGGACAAGGGGCAACTCCATATTAACGGGCATGGGGGGGGACAAGGGGCAACTCCATATTAACGGCCATGGGGGGGGACAAAGGGCAACTCCATATTAACGGCCATGGGGGGGGACAAGGGGCAGCTCCATATTAATGGCCATGGGGGGGGAGAAGGGGCAGCTCCATATTAATGGCCATGGGGGGGAGAAGGGGCAGCTCCATATTAATGGCCATGGGGGGGGTCAAGGGGCAACTCCATATTAACGGCCATGGGGGGGGCGACAAAGGGGCAACTCAATATTAATGGCCATGCGGGGTGGGACAAGGGGCAACTCCATATTAATGGCCATACGGGGGGGGGGGGACAACTCCATATTAATGGCCAATGGGGAGGGGGGGGGAGACAAAGGGGCAACTCCATATTAATGGCCATGGGGGGGATAAGGGGCAACTCCATATTAAAGGCCCATGGGGAGGGGAGGGGACAAAGGGGCAACTCCATATTAATGGCCATGGGGGGGACAAGGGGCAACTCAATATTAATGGCCATGCGGGGTGGGACAAGGGGCAACTCAAAATTAATGGCCATACGGGGGGGGAACGGACAAAGGGGCAACTCCATATTAATGGCCAATGGGGAGGGGGGGGGAGACAAAGGGGCAACTCCATATTAATGGCCATGGGGGAGGGACAAGGGGCAACTCCATATTAACGGCCATAGGGGGGGACAAGGGGCAACTCAATATTAATGGCCATGCGGGGTGGGACAAGGGGCAACTCCATATTAATGGCCATATGGGGGGGGCAAAGGGGCAACTCCATATTAATGGCCAACGGGGAGGGGGGGAGGAGACAAAGGGGCATCTTCATATTAATGGCCATGGGGGGGATAAGGGGCTCCATATTAACAGCCATGGGGGGATAAGGGGCAACTCCATATTAAAGGCCAATGGGGAGGGGGGACGACAAAGGGGCAACTTCATATTAATGGCCATGGGGGGACGACAAGGGGCAACTCTATATTAACGGCCATGGGGGGACGGACAAGGGGCAACTCCATATTAACGGGCATGGGGGGGGACAAGGGGCAACTCCATATTAACGGCCATGGGGGGGGGGGACAAAGGGCAACTCCATATTAACGGCCATGGGGGGGGACAAGGGGCAGCTCCATATTAATGGCCATGGGGGGGGAGAAGGGGCAGCTCCATATTAATGGCCATGGGGGGGAGAAGGGGCAGCTCCATATTAATGGCCATGGGGGGGGTCAAGGGGCAACTCCATATTAACGGCCATGGGGGGGGGGGCGACAAAGGGGCAACTCAATATTAATGGCCATGCGGGGTGGGACAAGGGGCAACTCCATATTAATGGCCATACGGGGGGGGACAAAGGGGCAACTCCATATTAATGGCCAATGGGGAGGGGGGGGAGACAAAGGGGCAACTCCATATTAATGGCCATGGGGGGGATAAGGGGCAACTCCATATTAAAGGCCCATGGGGAGGGGAGGGGACAAAGGGGCAACTCCATATTAATGGCCATGGGGGGGGGGACAAGGGGCAACTCAATATTAATGGCCATGCGGGGTGGGACAAGGGGCAACTCAAAATTAATGGCCATACGGGGGGGGGGAACGGACAAAGGGGAAACTCCATATTAATGGCCAATGGGGAGGGGGGGGAGACAAAGGGGCAACTCCATATTAATGGCCATGGGGGGGGACAAGGGGCAACTCCATATTAACGGCCATAGGGGGGGCAAGGGGCAACTCCATATTAATGGCCATGGGGGGGGACAAGGGGCAACTCAATATTAACGGCCATGTGGGGGACAAGGGGCAACTCAATATTAATGGCCATGCGGGGTGGGACAAGGGGCAACTCCATATTAATGGCCATATGGGGGGGGCAAAGGGGCAACTCCATATTAATGGCCATGGGGGGGATAAGGGGCTCCATATTAACGGCCATGGGGGGGATAAGGGGCAACTCCATATTAAAGGCCAATGGGGAGGGGGACAAAGGGGCAACTCCATATTAACGGCCATGGTGGGGACAAGGGGCAGCTCCATATTAACGGCCATGGTGGGGACAAGGGGCAACTCCATATTAACAGCCATTGGGGGGACGGGGACAAGGGGCAACTCCATATTAACAGCCATTGGGGGGACGGGGACAGGGGGCAACTCCATACTAACAGCCATGGGGGGGGGAGGAGCAGCTCCATATTAATGGCCATGGGGGGGGCAGCTCCATATTAATGGACACCGGGGGGGGGGGGTCAGGGGAAGGGGCAGCTCCATATTAATGGCTATGGGGGGGAGAAGGGGCAGCTCCATATTAATGGCCATGGGGGGGGGGAGAAGGGGCAGCTCCATATTAATGGCCATGGGGGGGGGTCAAGGGGCAACTCCATATTAATGGCCATGGGGACGATGACAAAGGGGCAACTCCATATTAATGTCCATATGGGGGGGGGCAAAGGGGCAACTCCATATTAATGGCCAATGGGGAGGGGGGGGCGGGAGACAAAGGGGCAACTCCATATTAATGGCAATGGGGGGATAAGGGGCAACTCCATATTAAAGGCCCATGGGGAGGGGAGGAGACAAAGGGGCAACTCCATATTAATGGCCATGGGGGGGACAAGGGGCAACTCAATATTAATGGCCATGCGGGGTGGGACAAGGGGCAACTCCATATTAATGGCCATACGGGGAGGGGGGGGCGGACAAAGGGCCAACTCCATATTAATGGCCAATGGGGAGGGGGGAGACAAAGGGGCAACTCCATATTAATGGCCATGGGGGGGGACAAGGGGCAACTCCATATTAACGGCCATGGGGGGGGGCAAGGGGCAACTCCATATTAACGGCCATGGGGGAGGGACAAGGGGCAACTCCATATTAATGGCCATAGGGGGGGACAAGGGGCAACTCAATATTAATGGCCATGCGGGGTGGGACAAGGGGCAACTCCATATTAATGGCCATATGGGGGGGGCAAAGGGGCAACTCCATATTAATGGCCAACGGGGAGGGGGGGGAGGAGACAAAGGGGCATCTTCATATTAATGGCCATGGGGGGGATAAGGGGCTCCATATTAACAGCCATGGGGGGATAAGGGGCAACTCCATATTAAAGGCCAATGGGGAGGGGGGACGACAAAGGGGCAACTTCATATTAATGGCCATGGGGGGACGACAAGGGGCAACTCTATATTAACGGCCATGGGGGGACGGACAAGGGGCAACTCCATATTAACGGGCATGGGGGGGGGACAAGGGGCAACTCCATATTAACGGCCATGGGGGGGGACAAAGGGCAACTCCATATTAACGGCCATGGGGGGGGAGAAGGGGCAGCTCCATATTAATGGCCATGGGGGGGAGAAGGGGCAGCTTCATATTAATGGCCATGGGGGGGGTCAAGGGGCAACTCCATATTAACGGCCATGGGGGGGGCGACAAAGGGGCAACTCAATATTAATGGCCATGCGGGGTGGGACAAGGGGCAACTCCATATTAATGGCCATACGGGGGGGGGGGGACAAAGGGGCAACTCCATATTAATGGCCAATGGGGAGGGGGGGAGACAAAGGGGCAACTCCATATTAATGGCCATGGGGGGGATAAGGGGCAACTCCATATTAAAGGCCCATGGGGAGGGGAGGGGACAAAGGGGCAACTCCATATTAATGGCCATGGGGGGGACAAGGGGCAACTCAATATTAATGGCCATGCGGGGTGGGACAAGGGGCAACTCAAAATTAATGGCCATACGGGGGGGGAACGGACAAAGGGGCAACTCCATATTAATGGCCAATGGGGAGGGGGGGGAGACAAAGGGGCAACTCCATATTAATGGCCATGGGGGGGGGGACAAGGGGCAACTCCATATTAACGGCCATAGGGGGGGCAAGGGGCAACTCCATATTAATGGCCATGGGGGGGGACAAGGGGCAACTCAATATTAACGGCCATGGGGGGACAAGGGGCAACTCAATATTAATGGCCATGCGGGGTGGGACAAGGGGCAACTCCATATTAATGGCCATATGGGGGGGCAAAGGGGCAACTCCATATTAATGGCCATGGGGGGGATAAGGGGCTCCATATTAACGGCCATGGGGGGATAAGGGGCAACTCCATATTAAAGGCCAATGGGGAGGGGGGGGGGACAAAGGGGCAACTCCATATTAACGGCCATGGTGGGGACAAGGGGCAGCTCCATTTTAACGGCCATGGTGGGGACAAGGGGCAACTCCATATTAACAGCCATTGGGGGGACGGGGACAAGGGGCAACTCCATATTAACAGCCATTGGGGGGACGGGGACAAGGGGCAACTCCATACTAACAGCCATGGGGGGGGGGGGAGCAGCTCCATATTAATGGCCATGGGGGGGGCAGCTCCATATTAATGGACACCGGGGGGGGGGTCGGGGGAAGGGGCAGCTCCATATTAATGGCTATGGGGGGAGAAGGGGCAGCTCCATATTAATGGCCATGGGGGGGGGAGAAGGGGCAGCTCCATATTAATGGCCATGGGGGGGGGGGTCAAGGGGCAACTCCATATTAATGGCCATGGGGACGATGACAAAGGGGCAACTCCATATTAATGGCCATATGGGGGGGGACAAAGGGGCAACTCCATATTAATGGCCAATGGGGAGGGGGGGGGGCGGGAGACAAAGGGGCAACTCCATATTAATGGCAATGGGGGGATAAGGGGCAACTCCATATTAAAGGCCAATGGGGAGGGGAGGGGACAAAGGGGCAACTCCATATTAATGGCCATGGGGGGGACAAGGGGCAACTCAATATTAATGGCCATGCGGGGTGGGACAAGGGGCAACTCCATATTAATGGCCATACGGGGAGGGGGGGGCGGACAAAGGGCCAACTCCATATTAATGGCCAATGGGGAGGGGGGGAGACAAAGGGGCAACTCCATATTAATGGCCATGGGGGGGGGACAAGGGGCAACTCCATATTAACGGCCATGGGGGGGGACAAGGGGCAACTCCATATTAACGGCCATGGGGGAGGGACAAGGGGCAACTCCATATTAACGGCCATAGGGGGGGACAAGGGGCAACTCAATATTAATAGCCATGTGGGGTGGGACAAGGGGCAACTCCATATTAATGGCCATATGGGGGGGCAAAGGGGCAACTCCATATTAATGGCCAACGGGGAGGGGGGGGAGGAGACAAAGTGGCATCTTCATATTAATGGCCATGGGGGGGATAAGGGGCTCCATATTAACAGCCATGGGGGGATAAGGGGCAACTCCATATTATAGGCCAATGGGGAGGGGGGACGACAAAGGGGCAACTTCATATTAATGGCCATGGGGGGACGACAAGGGGCAACTCTATATTAACGGCCATGGGGGGACGGACAAGGGGCAACTCCATATTAACGGGCATGGGGGGGGACAAGGGGCAACTCCATATTAACGGCCATGGGGGGGGGACAAGGGGCAACTCCATATTAACGGCCATGGGGGGGGGACAAGGGGCAGCTCCATATTAATGGCCATGGGGGGGGGAGAAGGGGCAGCTCCATGTTAATGGCCATGGGGGGGGTCAAGGGGCAACTCCATATTAACGGCCATGGGGGGGGCGACAAAGGGGCAACTCAATATTAATGGCCATGCGGGGTGGGACAAGGGGCAACTCCATATTAATGGCCATACGGGGGGGGGGGGGACAAAGGGGCAACTCCATATTAATGGCCAATGGGGAGGGGGGGGAGACAAAGGGGCAACTCCATATTAATGGCCATGGGGGGGATAAGGGGCAACTCCATATTAAAGGCCCATGGGGAGGGGAGGGGACAAAGGGGCAACTCCATATTAATGGCCATGGGGGGGGACAAGGGGCAACTCAATATTAATGGCCATGCGGGGTGGGACAAGGGGCAACTCCAAATTAATGGCCATACGGGGGGGGAACGGACAAAGGGGCAACTCCATATTAATGGCCAATAGGGAGGGGGGGAGACAAAGGGGCAACTCCATATTAATGGCCATGGGGGGGGGACAAGGGGCAACTCCATATTAACGGCCATAGGGGGGGCAAGGGGCAACTCCATATTAATGGCCATGGGGGGGGACAAGGGGCAACTCAATATTAACGGCCATGGGGGGGACAAGGGGCAACTCAATATTAATGGCCATGCGGGGTGGGACAAGGGGCAACTCCATATTAATGGCCATATGGGGGGGGCAAAGGGGCAACTCCATATTAATGGCCATGGGGGGGATAAGGGGCTCCATATTAACGGCCATGGGGGGGATAAGGGGCAACTCCATATTAAAGGCCAATGGGGAGGGGGGGGACAAAGGGGCAACTCCATATTAATGGCCATGGTGGGAAAATGGGCAACTCCATATTAAAGGCCATGGGGGGGGGACAAGGGGCAACTCAATATTAATGGCCATGCGGGGTGGGACAAGGGGCAACTCAATGTTAATGGCCATATGGGGGGACAAAGGGGCAACTCCATATTAATGGCCAATGGGGAGGGGGGACGACAAAGGGGCAACTTC
The DNA here is from genome assembly GCF_037356315.1 of Lithobates pipiens. Taxonomy (NCBI): domain Eukaryota; kingdom Metazoa; phylum Chordata; class Amphibia; order Anura; family Ranidae; genus Lithobates; species Lithobates pipiens. The sequence continues at coordinate 34,411 of NW_027507720.1, read as the reverse complement.
ATATTAATGGCCATGGGGGGACGACAAGGGGCAACTCCATATTAACGGCCATGGGGGGACGACAAGGGGCAACTCCATATTAACGGCCATGGGGGGGGGGGACAAAGGGGCAACTTCATATTAATGGCCCATGGGGGGACGACAAGGGGCAACTCCATATTAACGGGCATGGGGGGGGACAAGGGGCAACTCCATATTAACGGCCATGGGGGGGGACAAGGGGCAACTCCATATTAACGGCCATGGGGGGGACAAGGGGCAACTCCATATTAATGGCCAATGGGGAGGGGGGGGAGACAAAGGGGCAACTCCATATTAATGGCAAAGGGGGGGGGACAAGGGGCAACTCCATATTAACGGCCATAGGGGGGGCAAGGGGCAACTCCATATTAATGGCCATGGGGGGGGACAAGGGGCAACTCAATATTAACGGCCATGGGGGGGACAAGGGGCAACTCAATATTAATGGCCATGCGGGGTGGGACAAGGGGCAACTCCATATTAATGGCCATATGGGGGGGGCAAAGGGGCAACTCCATATTAATGGCCATGGGGGGGATAAGGGGCTCCATATTAACGGCCATGGGGGGGATAAGGGGCAACTCCATATTAAAGGCCAATGGGGAGGGGGGGGGGACAAAGGGGCAACTCCATATTAATGGCCATGGTGGGAAAATGGGCAACTCCATATTAAAGGCCATGGGGGGGGGACAAGGGGCAACTCAATATTAATGGCCATGCGGGGTGGGACAAGGGGCAACTCAATGTTAATGGCCATATGGGGGGGACAAAGGGGCAACTCCATATTAATGGCCAATGGGGAGGGGGGACGACAAAGGGGCAACTTCATATTAATGGCCATGGGGGGACGACAAGGGGCAACTCCATATTAACGGCCATGGGGGGACGACAAGGGGCAACTCCATATTAACGGCCATGGGGGGGGGGGACAAAGGGGCAACTTCATATTAATGGCCCATGGGGGGACGACAAGGGGCAACTCCATATTAACGGGCATGGGGGGGGGACAAGGGGCAACTCCATATTAACGGCCATGGGGGGGACAAGGGGCAACTCCATATTAACGGCCATGGGGGGGACAAGGGGCAACTCCATATTAACGGCCATGGGGGGGGACAAGGGGCAACTCCACATTAACGGCCGGGGGGGGGACAAGGGGCAACTCCACATTAACGGCCATGGGGGGGATAAGGGGCAACTCCATATTAACGGCCAATGGGGGAACGACAAGGGTCAACTCCATATTAACAGCCATGGGGGGGAGGGACAAGGGGCAACTCCATATTAACGACCATGGGGGGGGGAACAAGGGGCAACTCCATATTAACGCCCATGAGGGGGACAGACAAGGGGCAACTCCATATTAACGGCCATGGGGGGGGAGACAAAGGGGCAACTTCATATTAATGGCCATAGGGGGGGATAAGGGGCTCCATATTAACAGCCATGGGGGGATAAGGGGCAACTCCATATTAAAGGCCAATGGGGAGGGGGGACGACAAAGGGGCAACTTCATATTAATGGCCCATGGGGGGACGACAAGGGGCAACTCCATATTAACGGCCATGGGGGGGGACCACAAGGGGCAACTCCATATTAACGCCCATGGGGGGGGACAAGGGGTAACTCCATATTAACGCCCATGGGGGGGGGACAAGGGGCAACTCCATATTAACGGCCATGGGGGGGGACAAGGGGCAACTCCATATTAACGGCCATGGGGGGGGACAAGGGGCAACTCCATATTAACGGCCATGGGAGGGGGGGGCAAGGGGCAACTCCATATTAACGGCCATGGGGGGGGGACAAGGGGCAACTCCATATTAACGGGCATGGGGGGGGACAAGGGGCAACTCCATATTAACGGCCATGAGGGGGACAAGGGGCAACTCCACATTAACGGCCATGGGGGGGATAAGGGGCAACTCCATATTAATGGCCATGGGGGGGATAAGGGGCAACTCCATATTAATGGCCATGGGGGGACAGACAAGGGGCAACTCCATATTAACGGCCATGGGGGGGGGGCGACAAAGGGGCAACTTCATATTAATGGCCCATGGGGGGACGACAAGGGGCAACTCCATATTAACGGGCATGGGGGGGGACAAGGGGCAACTCCATATTAACGGCCATGGGGGGGGGACAAGGGGCAACTCCATATTAACGGCCATGGGGGGGGGACAAGGGGCAACTCCATATTAACGGCCATGGGGGGAGGGACAAGGGGCAACTCCATATTAACGGCCATAGGGGGGGGACAAGGGGCAACTCAATATTAATGGCCATGCGGGGTGGGACAAGGGGCAACTCCATATTAATGGCCATATGGGGGGGGCAAAGGGGCAACTCCATATTAATGGCCATGGGGGGGGATAAGGGGCTCCATATTAACTGCCATGGGGGGGATAAGGGGCAACCCCATATTAAAAGCCATGGGGGGATAATGGACAACTCCATATTAAAGGCCATGGGGGGGGGACAAGGGGCAACTCAATATTAATGGCCATGCGGGGTGGGACAAGGGGCAACTCAATATTAATGGCCATATGGGGGGGACAAAGGGGCAACTCCATATTAATGGCCAATGGGGAGGGGGGGAGGAGACAAAGGGGCATCTTCATATTAATGGCCATGGGGGGGGACAAGGGGCAACTCAATATTAATGGCCATGTGGGGTGGGACAAGGGGCAACTCCAAATTAATGGCCATACGGGGGGGGGGGGGAACGGACAAAGGGGCAACTCCATATAAATGGCCAATGGGGAGGGGGGGGAGACAAAGGGGCAACTCCATATTAATGGCCATGGGGGGGGGGACAAGGGGCAACTCCATATTAACGGCCATAGGGGGGGCAAGGGGCAACTCCATATTAATGGCCATGGGGGGGGGGACAAGGGGCAACTCAATATTAACGGCCATGGGGGGGACAAGGGGCAACTCAATATTAATGGCCATGCGGGGTGGGACAAGGGGCAACTCCATATTAATGGCCATATGGGGGGGGCAAAGGGGCAACTCCATATTAATGGCCATGGGGGGGGGGATAAGGGGCTCCATATTAACGGCCATGGGGGGGATAAGGGGCAACTCCATATTAAAAGCCATGGGGGGATAATGGACAACTCCATATTAAAGGCCATGGGGGGGGGGACAAGGGGCAACTCAATATTAATGGCCATGCGGGGTGGGACAAGGGGCAACTCAATATTAATGGCCATATGGGGGGGACAAAGGGGCAACTCCATATTAATGGCCAATGGGGAGAGGGGGAGGAGACAAAGGGGCATCTTCATATTAATGGCCATGGGGGGGATAAGGGGCTCCATATTAACGGCCATGGGGGGGATAAGGGGCAACTCCATATTAAAGGCCAATGGGGAGGGGGGGGGACAAAGGGGCAACTCCATATTAATGGCCATGGGGGGATAATGGGCAACTCCATATTAAAGGCCATGGGGGGGACAAGGGGCAACTCAATATTAATGGCCATGCGGGGTGGGACAAGGGGCAACTCAATGTTAATGGACATATGGGGGGACAAAGGGGCAACTCCATATTAATGGCCAATGGGGAGGGGGGACGACAAAGGGGCAACTTCATATTAATGGCCATGGGGGGACGACAAGGGGCAACTCCATATTAACGGCCATGGGGGGACGACAAGGGGCAACTCCATATTAACGGCCATGGGGGGGGGGGACAAAGGGGCAACTTCATATTAATGGCCCATGGGGGGACGACAAGGGGCAACTCCATATTAACGGGCATGGGGGGGGGACAAGGGGCAACTCCATATTAAGGGCCATGGGGGGGACAAGGGGCAACTCCATATTAACGGCCATGGGGGGGACAAGGGGCAACTCCATATTAACGGCCATGGGGGGGGACAAGGGGCAACTCCACATTAACGGCCGGGGGGGGACAAGGGGCAACTCCACATTAACGGCCATGGGGGGGATAAGGGGCAACTCCATATTAACGGCCATGGGGGGACGACAAGGGTCAACTCCATATTAACAGCCATGGGGGGGGGGGGACAAGGGGCAACTCCATATTAATGGCCATGGGGGGGGGAACAAGGGGCAACTCCATATTAACGCCCATGAGAGGGACAGACAAGGGGCAACTCCATATTAACGGCCATGGGGGCGGGGGGGAGACAAAGGGGCAACTTCATATTAATGGCCATAGGGGGGGATAAGGGGCTCCATATTAACAGCCATGGGGGGGATAAGGGGCAACTCCATATTAAAGGCCAATGGGGAGGGGGGACGACAAAGGGGCAACTTCATATTAATGGCCCATGGGGGGACGACAAGGGGCAACTCCATATTAACGGCCATGGGGGGGGACCACAAGGGGCAACTCCATATTAACGCCCATGGGGGGGACAAGGGGCAACTCCATATTAACGCCCATGGGGGGGGACAAGGGGCAACTCCATATTAACGCCCATGGGGGGGGACAAGGGGCAACTCCATATTAACGGCCATGGGGGGACAAGGGGCAACTCCATATTAACGGCCATGGGAGGGGGGGGCAAGGGGCAACTCCATATTAACGGCCATGGGGGGGGACAAGGGGCAACTCCATATTAACGGGCATGGGGGGGGACAAGGGGCAACTCCATATTAACGGCCATGGAGGGGGGACAAGGGGCAACTCCATATTAACGGCCATGGGGGGGACAAGGGGCAACTCCACATTAACGGCCGGGGGGGGGACAAGGGGCAACTCCACATTAACGGCCATGGGGGGGATAAGGGGCAACTCCATATTAATGGCCATGGGGGGATAAGGGGCAACTCCATATTAATGGCCATGGGGGGACGACAAGGGGCAACTCCATATTAACGGCCATGGGGGGGGACGACAAAGGGGCAACTTCATATTAATGGCCCATGGGGGGACAACAAGGGGCAACTCCATATTAACGGGCATGGGGGGGGGACAAGGGGCAACTCCATATTAACGGCCATGGGGGGACGGACAAGGGGCAACTCCATATTAACGGGCATGGGGGGGGGACAAGGGGCAACTCCATATTAACGGCCATGGGGGGGGACAAGGGGCAGCTCCATATTAATGGCCATGGGGGGGGGAAAGGGGCAGCTCCATATTAATGGCCATGGGGGGGAGAAGGGGCAGCTTCATATTAAAGGCCATGGGGGGGTCAAGGGGCAACTCCATATTAACGGCCATGGGGGGGGGCGACAAAGGGGCAACTCAATATTAATGGCCATGCGGGGTGGGACAAGGGGCAACTCCATATTAATGGCCATACGGGGGGGGGGGACAAAGGGGCAACTCCATATTAATGGCCAATGGGGAGGGGGGGGGAGACAAAGGGGCAACTCCATATTAATGGCCATGGGGGGGATAAGGGGCAACTCCATATTAAAGGCCCATGGGGAGGGGAGGGGACAAAGGGGCAACTCCATATTAATGGCCATGGGGGGACAAGGGGCAACTCAATATTAATGGCCATGCGGGGTGGGACAAGGGGCAACTCCAAATTAATGGCCATACGGGGGGGGGAACGGACAAAGGGGCAACTCCATATTAATGGCCAATGGGGAGGGGGGGAGACAAAGGGGCAACTCCATATTAATGGCCATGGGGGGGGGGACAAGGGGCAACTCCATATTAACGGCCATAGGGGGGCAAGGGGCAACTCCATATTAATGGCCATGGGGGGGGGGGCAAGGGGCAACTCAATATTAACGGCCATGGGGGGGACAAGGGGCAACTCAATATTAATGGCCATGCGGGGTGGGACAAGGGGCAACTCCATATTAATGGCCATATGGGGGGGGCAAAGGGGAAATTCCATATTAATGGCCATGGGGGGGATAAGGGGCTCCATATTAACGGCCATGGGGGGGATAAGGCGCAACTCCATATTAAAGGCCAATGGGGAGGGGGGGACAAAGGGGCAACTCCATATTAATGGCCATGGGGGGATAATGGGCAACTCCATATTAAAGGCCATGGGGGGGGACAAGGGGCAACTCAATATTAATGGCCATGCGGGGTGGGACAAGGGGCAACTCAATGTTAATGGCCATATGGGGGGGACAAAGGGGCAACTCCATATTAATGGCCAATGGGGAGGGGGGGGGAGACAAAGGGGCAACTTCATATTAATGGCCATGGGGGGGGATAAGGGGCTCCATATTAACAGCCATGGGGGGATAAGGGGCAACTCCATATTAAAGGCCAATGGGGAGGGGGGACGACAAAGGGGCAACTTCATATTAATGGCCATGGGGGGACGACAAGGGGCAACTCCATATTAACGGCCATGGGGGGACGACAAGGGGCAACTCCATATTAACGGCCATGGGGGGGGGGACGACGACAAAGGGGCAACTTCATATTAATGGCCCATGGGGGGACGACAAGGGGCAACTCCATATTAACGGGCATGGGGGGGGACAAGGGGCAACTCCATATTAACGGCCATGGGGGGGGGGACAAGGAGCAAATCCATATTAACGGCCATGGGGGGGACAAGGGGCAACTCCATATTAACGGCCATGGGGGAGGGACAAGGGGCAACTCCATATTAACGGCCATGGGGGGGGGACAAGGGGCAACTCAATATTAATGGCCATGCGGGTGGGACAAGGGGCAACTCCATATTAATGGCCATATGGGGGGGCAAAGGGGCAACTCCATATTAATGGCCATGGGGGGGGGGGGATAAGGGGCTCCATATTAATGGCCAAGGGGGGGATAAGGGGCAACTCCATATTAAAAGCCATGGGGGGATAATGGACAACTCCATATTAAAGGCCATGGGGGGGACAAGGGGCAACTCAATATTAATGGCCATGCGGGGTGGGACAAGGGGCAACTCAATATTAATGGCCATATGGGGGGGACAAAGGGGCAACTCCATATTAATGGCCAACGGGGAGGGGGGAGGAGACAAAGGGGCATCTTCATATTAATGGCCATGGGGGGGATAAGGGGCTCCATATTAACAGCCATGGGGGGATAAGGGGCAACTCCATATTAAAGGCCAATGGGGAGGGGGGACGACAAAGGGGCAACTTCATATTAATGGCCATGGGGGGACGACAAGGGGCAACTCTATATTAACGGCCATGGGGGGACGGACAAGGGGCAACTCCATATTAACGGGCATGGGGGGGGACAAGGGGCAACTCCATATTAACGGCCATGGGGGGGGGACAAGGGGCAGCTCCATATTAATGGCCATGGGGGGGGAGAAGGGGCAGCTCCATATTAATGGCCATGGGGGGGAGAAGGGGCAGCTCCATATTAATGGCCATGGGGGGGGGTCAAGGGGCAACTCCATATTAACGGCCATGGGGGGGGCGACAAAGGGGCAACTCAATATTAATGGCCATGCGGGGTGGGACAAGGGGCAACTCCATATTAATGGCCATACGGGGGGGGGACAAAGGGGCAACTCCATATTAATGGCCAATGGGGAGGGGGGGGAGACAAAGGGGCAACTCCATATTAATGGCCATGGGGGGGATAAGGGGCAACTCCATATTAAAGGCCCATGGGGAGGGGAGTGGACAAAGGGGCAACTCCATATTAATGGCCATGGGGGGGGGGACAAGGGGCAACTCAATATTAATGGCCATGCGGGGTGGGACAAGGGGCAACTACAAATTAATGGTCATACGGGGGGGGGAACGGACAAAGGGGCAACTCCATATTAATGGCCAATGGGGCGGGGGGGGGAGACAAAGGGGCAACTCCATATTAATGGCCATGGGGGGGGGGGACAAGGGGCAACTCCATATTAACGGCCATAGGGGGGCAAAGGGCAACTCCATATTAATGGCCATGGGGGGGGACAAGGGGCAACTCAATATTAACGGCCATGGGGGGGACAAGGGGCAACTCAATATTAATGGCCATGCGGGGTGGGACAAGGGGAAACTCCATATTAATGGACATATGGGGGGGGCAAAGGGGCAACTCCATATTAATGGCCATGGGGGGGATAAGGGGCTCCATATTAACGGCCATGGGGGGGATAAGGGGCAACTCCATATTAAAGGCCAATGGGGAGGGGGGGGGGACAAAGGGGCAACTCCATATTAATGGCCATGGGGGGATAATGGGCAACTCCATATTAAAGGCCATGGGGGGGGGACAAGGGGCAACTCAATATTAATGGCCATGCGGGGTGGGACAAGGGGCAACTCAATGTTAATGGCCATATGGGGGGGACAAAGGGGCAACTCCATATTAATGGCCAATGGGGAGGGGGGACGACAAAGGGGCAACTTCATATTAATGGCCATGGGGGGACGACAAGGGGCAACTCCATATTAACGGCCATGGGGGGACGACAAGGGGCAACTCCATATTAACGGCCATGGGGTGGGGGGACAAAGGGGCAACTTCATATTAATGGCCCATGGGGGGACGACAAGGGGCAACTCCATATTAACCACCTCAGTACAGTGCAGTTACACCCCCTTCCTGACCAGAGCAATTTTCAGCTTTCAGCGCTCTCACACTTTGAATGACAATTACTCAGTCATCCAACACAGTATCCATATGAAACTTGCGTCCTTTTTTCCACACAAATAGAGCTTTCTTTTAGTGGTATTTAATCACTAGTGGGTTTTTTATTTTTTGTGCTATAAATAAAATAAAACGTAAATTTTGTGAAAAAAATGCCTTTTTCTTTGTTTCTGTCATAAATTTTTGCTAATTAGTAATTTTTCTTCATAACATTTGGCCAAAATTTATACTGCTACATATCTTTGGTAAAAATAACCCACATTAGTATATATTATTTGGTCTTTGTGAAAGTTATAGAGTCTACAATCTATGGTGCCAATCACTGAAAATTCATCACTTCTGATCAGGCCTTCAGTACATCAGGTGTATCTCATTTCTTGAGACTCTAACTAGTCAGGAAAGTACAAAAAACCCCCAAATGACCCCTTTTTACAAAGTAGACATCCCAAGGTATTAAGTAAGTAGCATGGTGAGTTTTTTTAAGTTGTCATTTTTTCCCACAATTCTTTGCAAAATGAAGATTTTTTATTTTTTTTTACTAAATTGTCATATTATCAGGTTATTTCTCACACACAGCATATGTATACAACAAATTACCCCCCAAAATACATTCTGCTACTCTTCCCGAGTACGGCGATACCACATGTGTGAGACTTTTACACAGCCTGGCCACATACAGAGCACCAACATCGATGTAGTACCTTCAGACGTTCTACGAGCAAAAATGACGCATCTCATTTCTCAACCACCTATTACACTTTTGAAGGCCCTGGAGTACCAGGACAATGGAATTTCCCATAAAATCACCCCATTTTGGAAAGCTAACACCCCAACGTATAATCTGTGAGGCATAATGAGTCTTTTGAATGGTTAATTTTTTTCCAGACGTTTTTGGAATATGTGGAAAAAAATTAAAACGCATTTTTTTTTACACAAAATTGTCAATTTATAAGATATTTCTAACACATAGCATGTATATAGCAAAAATTACCCCCCAAAATACATTCTGCTACTCCTCCCGAGTATGGCGATACCACATGTGTAGGACTTTTACACAGCCTGGCCACATAGATGGGCCAAACATTGAAGTAGTACGTTCAGGCGTTCTAGGAGCATAAATGACACATCTTATTTCATTCCTACCCATCACACTTTTGAAGGTCCTGGACCACCAGGACAGTGAAATTACCCACAAAATGACCCCATTTTGGAAAGTAAACACCCCAACGTATATTCTATGAGACATGGGCTGCAAATAGGTACTCGGGTACTCTGATGGGCTGGAGATAGGTACTCGGGTACTCAGGTGCACTGTGACAGGTACTCGGGTACTCAGATGGACTGGAACAGGTACTCGGGTACTCTGATGGCCTGGTGACAGGTACTCGGGTACTCTGATGGCCTGGTGACAGGTACTCGGGTACTCTGATGGCCTGGTGACAGGTACTCGGGTACTCTGATGGCCTGGTGACAGGTACTCAGATGAACTGTGACAGGTACTCGGGTACTCAGATGGGCTGTGACAGGTACTCGGTACTCTAATGGACTGTGACAGGTACTCGGTACTCTAATGGATTGTGACAGGTACTCGGTACTCTAATGGACTGTGACAGGTACTCGGTACTCTAATGGACTGTGACAGGTACTCGGTACTCTAATGGACTGTGACAGGTACTCGGGTACCCTGATGGGCCGTGACAGGTACTCGGGTATCCTGATGGGCCGTGACAGGTACTCGGGTACCCTGATGGGCCGTGACAGGTACTCGGGTACTCTGATGTGCCGTGACAAGTACTCGGGTACTCTGATGTGCCGTGACAGGTACTCGGGTACTCTGATGTGCCGTGACAGGTACTCGGGTACTCTGATGGGCCGGGACAGGTACTCAGGTACTCTGATGGGCCGGGACAGGTACTCGGGTACTCAGATGAACTGTGACAGGTACTCGGGTACTCAGATGGGCTGGGACAGGTACTCGGGTACTCTGATGGGCTGGGACAGGTACTCGGGTACTCTGATGGGCTGGGACAGGTACTCGGGTACTCTGATGGGCTGGGACAGGTACTCAGGTACTCTGATGGGCTGGGACAGGTACTCGGGTACTCTGATGGGCTGGGACAGGTACTCGGGTACTCTGATGGGCTGGGACAGGTACTCGGGTACTCTGATGGGCTGGGACAGGTACTCGGGTACTCTGATGGGCTGGGACAGGTACTCGGGTACTCTGATGGGCTGGGACAGGTACTCAAATACTCTGATGGACTGTGACAGGTACTCTAATGGACTGTGATTGACAGGTACTATGAGGGGTGGTGACAGGTCCTCTTTATTGGGGGGGGGGCAATCAGTATGTTTGGTGTACACTGTATGCGGTAACGAGATGTTACCGCAATCTCCTCCTCACACACGATCGGTGTGTGAGGAGGAGAACCCGGTAACATCCCATTACCGCGGTTTGTTTACATTTTAGTGATCGGCTGTGAAAGGATCACAGCCGATCACGTGGGTAAACAGCCAGCCAATGGCTGTTTACCAGTGTCGGTGACGAGCAGTGTTCCCGGGGAACACGCCGCCACCGACGTGCTCGCGCGCATGCGCCGTGCACGTAGGGGGTGTGTCCATCTGTGATCGGCCGTGACTTCATCACGGCCGATCACGTGGTAAACAGCCATAACGAATGGCTGTTCACCCCCTTCGGTGGCGAGCGGTGTCTCCGTGACACGCCGCCACCGAAGAAACAGGGATGCGCGCGCACGATCGCGCGCATCCCTGTTTAAACGGGAGGCCGTCATATGACGGCCTCCCGCCACAATAGCTGCGCCGCCTGGCCGTCATTTGACGGCCGGCGGTCAGCAACTAGTTAACGGGCATGGGGGGGGGACAAGGGGCAACTCCATATTAACGGCCATGGGGGGGGGGACAAGGGGCAACTCCATATTAACGGCCATGGGGGGGACAAGGGGCAACTCCATATTAACGGCCATGGGGGGGGACAAGGGGCAACTCCACATTAACGGCCGGGGGGGGACCACAAGGGGCAACTCCATATTAACGCCCATGGGGGGGGACCACAAGGGGCAACTCCATATTAACGCCCATGGGGGGGGGGGGGACAAGGGGCAACTCCATATTAACGGCCATGGGGGGGGACAAGGGGCAACTCCATATTAACGGCCATGGGAGGGGGGGGCAAGGGGCAACTCCATATTAACGGCCATGGGGGGGGGACAAGGGGCAACTCCATATTAACGGGCATGGGGGGGGACAAGGGGCAACTCCATATTAACGGCCATGGAGGGGGGACAAGGGGCAACTCCATATTAACGGCCATGGGGGGGATAAGGGGCAACTCCATATTAAAGGCCAATGGGGAGGGGGGGAGGGACAAAGGGGCAACTCCATATTAATGGCCATGGGGGGATAATGGGCAACTCCATATTAAAGGCCATGGGGGGGACAAGGGGCAAGTCCACATTAACGGCCGGGGGGGGGGGGGACAAGGGGCAACTCCACATTAACGGCCATGGGGGGGATAAGGGGCAACTCCATATTAATGGCCATGGGGGGGATAAGGGGCAACTCCATATTAATGGCCATGGGGGGACGACAAGGGGCAACTCCATATTAACGGCCATGGGGGGGGGACGACAAAGGGGCAACTTCATATTAATGGCCCATGGGGGGACGACAAGGGGCAACTCCATATTAACGGGCATGGGGGGGGGGGACAAGGGGCAACTCCATATTAACGGCCATGGGGGGGGACAAGGGGCAACTCCATATTAACGGCCATGGGGGGGGGACAAGGGGCAACTCCATATTAACGGCCATGGGGGGAGGGACAAGGGGCAACTCCATATTAACGGCCATAGGGGGGGGGGACAAGGGGCAACTCAATATTAATGGCCATGCGGGGTGGGACAAGGGGCAACTCCATATTAATGGCCATATGGGGGGGGCAAAGGGGCAACTCCATATTAATGGCCATGGGGGGGGGGGATAAGGGGCTCCATATTAACGGCCATGGGGGGGATAAGGGGCAACTCCATATTAAAAGCCATGGGGGGATAATGGACAACTCCATATTAAAGGCCATGGGGGGGGACAAGGGGCAACTCAATATTAATGGCCATGCGGGGTGGGACAAGGGGCAACTCAATATTAATGGCCATATGGGGGGGACAAAGGGGCAACTCCATATTAATGGCCAATGGGGAGGGGGGGAGGAGACAAAGGGGCATCTTCATATTAATGGCCATGGGGGGGATAAGGGGCTCCATATTAACAGCCATGGGGGGATAAGGGGCAACTCCATATTAAAGGCCAATGGGGAGGGGGGACGACAAAGGGGCAACTTCATATTAATGGCCATGGGGGGACGACAAGGGTCAACTCCATATTAACGGCCATGGGGGGACGGACAAGGGGCAACTCCATATTAACGGCCATGGGGGGGGGGACAAGGGGCAACTCCATATTAACGGCCATGGGGGGGACAAGGGGCAGCTCCATATTAATGGCCATGGGGGGGGAGAAGGGGCAGCTCCATATTAATGGCCATGGGGGGGAGAAGGGGCAGCTCCATATTAATGGCCATGGGGGGTCAAGGGGCAACTCCATATTAACGGCCATGGGGGGGGCGACAAAGGGGCAACTCAATATTAATGGCCATGCGGGGTGGGACAAGGGGCAACTCCATATTAATGGCCATACGGGGGGGGGGGGGGGGACAAAGGGGCAACTCCATATTAATGGCCAATGGGGAGGGGGGGGAGACAAAGGGGCAACTCCATATTAATGGCCATGGGGGGGATAAGGGGCAACTCCATATTAAAGGCCCATGGGGAGGGGAGGGGACAAAGGGGCAACTCCATATTAATGGCCATGGGGGGGGGACAAGGGGCAACTCAATATTAATGGCCATGTGGGGTGGGACAAGGGGCAACTCCAAATTAATGGCCATACGGGGGGGGGGGAACGGACAAAGGGGCAACTCCATATTAATGGCCAATGGGGAGGGGGGGAGACAAAGGGGCAACTCCATATTAATGGCCATGGGGGGGGGGACAAGGGGCAACTCCATATTAACGGCCATGGGGGGGGACAAGGGGCAACTCAATATTAACGGCCATGGGGGGGACAAGGGGCAATTCAATATTAATGGCCATGCGGGGTGGGACAAGGGGCAACTCCATATTAATGGCCATATGGGGGGGGCAAAAGGGCAACTCCATATTAATGGCCATGGGGGGGATAAGGGGCTCCATATTAACGGCCATGGGGGGGATAAGGGGCAACTCCATATTAAAGGCCAATGGGGAGGGGGGGGGACAAAGGGGCAACTCCATATTAATGGCCATGGGGGGATAATGGGCAACTCCATATTAAAGGCCATGGGGGGGGACAAGGGGCAACTCAATATTAATGGCCATGCGGGGTGGGACAAGGGGCAACTCAATGTTAATGGCCATATGGGGGGACAAAGGGGCAACTCCATATTAATGGCCAATGGGGAGGGGGGACGACAAAGGGGCAACTTCATATTAATGGCCATGGGGGGACGACAAGGGGCAACTCCATATTAACGGCCATGGGGGGACGACAAGGGGCAACTCCATATTAACGGCCATGGGGGGGGGGGACAAAGGGGCAACTTCATATTAATGGCCCATGGGGGGACGACAAGGGGCAACTCCATATTAACGGGCATGGGGGGGGGGACAAGGGGCAACTCTATATTAACGGCCATGGGGGGGGGACAAGGGGCAACTCCATATTAACGGCCATGGGGGGGACAAGGGGCAACTCCATATTAACGGCCATGGGGGGGGACAAGGGGCAACTCCACATTAACGGCCGGGGGGGGACAAGGGGCAACTCCACATTAACGGCCATGGGGGGGATAAGGGGCAACTCCATATTAACGGCCATGGGGGGACGACAAGGGTCAACTCCATATTAACAGCCATGGGGGGGGGGGGGGGACAAGGGGCAACTCCATATTAACGGCCATGGGGGGGGGAACAAGGGGCAACTCCATATTAACGCCCATGAGGGGGACAGACAAGGGGCAACTCCATATTAACGGCCATGGGGGGGGGGAGACAAAGGGGCAACTTCATATTAATGGCCATAGGGGGGGATAAGGGGCTCCATATTAACAGCCATGGGGGGATAAGGGGCAACTCCATATTAAAGGCCAATGGGGAGGGGGGACGACAAAGGGGCAACTTCATATTAATGGCCCATGGGGGGACGACAAGGGGCAACTCCATATTAACGGCCATGGGGGGGGACCACAAGGGGCAACTCCATATTAACGCCCATGGGGGGGGGGACAAGGGGCAACTCCATATTAACGGCCATGGGGGGGACAAGGGGCAACTCCATATTAACGGCCATGGGGGGGGACAAGGGGCAACTCCATATTAACGGCCATGGGGGGGGACAAGGGGCAACTCCATATTAACGGCCATGGGAGGGGGGGGCAAGGGGCAACTCCATATTAACGGCCATGGGGGGGGGACAAGGGGCAACTCCATATTAACGGGCATGGGGGGGGGGACAAGGGGCAACTCCATATTAACGGCCATGGGGGGGGGGGACAAGGGGCAACTCCATATTAACGGCCATGGGGGGGGACAAGGGGCAACTCCATATTAACGGCCATGGGGGGGGGCAACTCCATATTAACGGCCATGGGGGGGACAAGGGGCAACTCCACATTAACGGCCGGGGGGGGGGACAAGGGGCAACTCCACATTAACGGCCATGGGGGGGATAAGAGGCAACTCCATATTAATGGCCATGGGGGGACGACAAGGGGCAACTCCATATTAACGGCCATGGGGGGGGGGGGACGACAAAGGGGCAACTTCATATTAATGGCCCATGGGGGGACGACAAGGGGCAACTCCATATTAATGGCCCATGGGGGGACGACAAGGGGCAACTCCATATTAACGGCCATGGGGGGGGGGACAAGGGGCAACTCCATATTAACGGCCATGGGGGGGGGGACAAGGGGCAACTCCATATTAACGGCCATGGGGGGAGGGACAAGGGGCAACTCCATATTAACGGCCATGGGGGGGGACAAGGGGCAACTCAATATTAATGGCCACGCGGGGTGGGACAAGGGGCAACTCCATATTAATGGCCATATGGTGGGGCAAAGGGGCAACTCCATATTAATGGCCATGGGGGGGGGGGGATAAGGGGCTCCATATTAACGGCCATGGGGGGGATAAGGGGCAACTCCATATTAAAAGCCATGGGGGGATAATGGACAACTCCATATTAAAGGCCATGGGGGGGGGGGACAAGGGGCAACTCAATATTAATGGCCATGCGGGGTGGGACAAGGGGAAACTCAATATTAATGGCCATATGGGGGGGATAAAGGGGCAACTCCATATTAATGGCCAATGGGGAGGGGGGGGAAGAGACAAAGGGGCATCTTCATATTAATGGCCATGGGGGGGATAAGGGGCTCCATATTAACAGCCATGGGGGGATAAGGGGCAACTCCATATTAAAGGCCAATGGGGAGGGGGGACGACAAAGGGGCAACTTCATATTAATGGCCATGGGGGGACGACAAGGGGCAACTCCATATTAACGGCCATGGGGGGACGGACAAGGGGCAACTCCATATTAACGGGCATGGGGGGGGGACAAGGGGCAACTCCATATTAACGGCCATGGGGGGGGGGGGAGACAAGGGGCAACTCCATATTAACGGCCATGGGGGGGGGGGACAAGGGGCAGCTCCATATTAATGGCCATGGGGGGGGGGGAGAAGGGGCAGCTCCATATTAATGGCCATGGGGGGGGGGGGAGAAGGGGCAGCTCCATATTAATGGCCATGGGGGGGAGAAGGGGCAGCTCCATATTAATGGCCATGGGGGGGGCGACAAAGGGGCAATTCAATATTAATGGCCATGCGGGGTGGGACAAGGGGCAACTCCATATTAATGGCCATACGGGGGGGGGGGACAAAGGGGCAACTCCATATTAATGGCCAATGGGGAGGGGGGGGAGACAAAGGGGCAACTCCATATTAATGGCCATGGGGGGGATAAGGGGCAACTCCATATTAAAGGCCCATGGGGAGGGGAGGGGACAAAGGGGCAACTCCATATTAATGGCCATGGGGGGGGGACAAGGGGCAACTCAATATTAATGGCCATGTGGGGTGGGACAAGGGGCAACTCCAAATTAATGGCCATACGGGGGGGGAACGGACAAAGGGGCAACTCCATATTAATGGCCAATGGGGAGGGGGGGCAGACAAAGGGGCAACTCCATATTAATGGCCATGGGGGGGGGACAAGGGGCAACTCCATATTAACGGCCATAGGGGGGGCAAGGGGCAACTCCATATTAATGGCCATGGGGGGGGGACAAGGGGCAACTCAATATTAATGGCCATGCGGGGTGGGACAAGGGGCAACTCCATATTAATGGCCATATGGGGGGGGCAAAGGGGCAACTCCATATTAATGGCCATGGGGGGTATAAGGGGCTCCATATTAACGGCCATGGGGGGGATAAGGGGCAACTTCATATTAAAGGCCAATGGGGAGGGGGGGGGGACAAAGGGGCAACTCCATATTAATGGCCATGGGGGGATAATGGGCAACTCCATATTAAAGGCCATGGGGGGGGGACAAGGGGCAACTCAATATTAATGGCCATGCGGGGTGGGACAAGGGGCAACTCAATGTTAATGGCCATATGGGGAGGGGGGGAGACAAAGGGGCAACTTCATATTAATGGCCATGGGGGGGGATAAGGGGCTCCATATTAACAGCCATGGGGGGATAAGGGGCAACTCCATATTAAAGGCCAATGGGGAGGGGGGACGACAAAGGGGCAACTTCATATTAATGGCCATGGGGGGACGACAAGGGGCAACTCCATATTAACGGCCATGGGGGGACGACAAGGGGCAACTCCATATTAACGGCCATGGGGGGGGGGGACGACGACAAAGGGGCAACTTCATATTAATGGCCCATGGGGGGACGACAAGGGGCAACTCCATATTAACGGGCATGGGGGGGGGGGGACAAGGGGCAACTCCATATTAACGGCCATGGGGGGGGACAAGGGGCAACTCCATATTAACGGCCATGGGGGGGGACAAGGGGCAACTCCATATTAACGGCCATGGGGGGGGACAAGGGGCAACTCCACATTAACGGCCATGGGGGGACGACAAGGGTCAACTCCACATTAACGGCCATGGGGGGACGACAAGGGTCAACTCCATATTAACGGCCATGGGGGGACGACAAGGGTCAACTCCATATTAACAGCCATGGGGGGGGGGACAAGGGGCAACTCCATATTAACGGCCATGGGGGGGGGGAACAAGGGGCAACTCCATATTAACGCCCATGAGGGGGACAGACAAGGGGCAACTCCATATTAACGGCCATGGGGGGGGGGGGGGGGGGGAGACATAGGGGCAACTTCATATTAATGGCCATAGGGGGGGATAAGGGGCTCCATATTAACAGCCATGGGGGGATAAGGGGCAACTCCATATTAAAGGCCAATGGGGAGGGGGGACGACAAAGGGGCAACTTCATATTAATGGCCCATGGGGGGACGACAAGGGGCAACTCCATATTAACGCCCATGGGGGGGGGGACAAGGGGCAACTCCATATTAACGCCCATGGGGGGGGGGGGGGGACAAGGGGCAACTCCATATTAACGGCCATGGGGGGGGACAAGGGGCAACTCCATATTAACGGCCATGGGAGGGGGGACAAGGGGCAACTCCATATTAACGGCCATGGGAGGGGGGACAAGGGGCAACTCCATATTAACGGCCATGGGAGGGGACAAGGGGCAACTCCATATTAACGGCCATGGGAGGGGGGACAAGGGGCAACTCCATATTAACGGCCATGGGAGGGGGGACAAGGGGCAACTCCACATTAACGGCCATGGGGGGGACAAGGGGCAACTCCATATTAATGGCCATGGGGGGACGACAAGGGGCAACTCCATATTAATGGCCATGGGGGGACGACAAGGGGCAACTCCATATTAATGGCCATGGGGGGACGACAAGGGTCAACTCCATATTAACAGCCATGGGGGGGGAGACGACAAGGGCCAACTCCATATTAACGGCCATGGGGGGGGGAACAAGGGGCAACTCCATATTAACGCCCATGAGGGGGACAGACAAGGGGCAACTCCATATTAACGGCCATGGGGGGGGGGGGGGGAGATAAGGGGCTCCATATTAACAGCCATGGGGGGGGATAAGGGGCAACTCCATATTAAAGGCTAATGGGGAGGGGGGACGACAAAGGGGCAACTTCATATTAGTGGCCATGGGGGGGACCACAAGGGGCAACTCCATATTAACACCCATGGGGGGGGGGGGACAAGGGGCAACTCCATATTAACGGCCATTGGGGGGGGGGGGGGGCGGGGGGGACAAGGGGTCACTCCATATTAACGGCCATGGTGGGGGACAAGGGGCATCTCCATATTAAAGTGGTTATATACTCTTTTTTTTTTTTTTTACTTTTACCTACAGGAAAGCCTATAATAAGGCTTACCTGTAGGTAAAAAAAAATATCTCCTAAACCTGTACGGTTTAGGAGATATTCCCCGCGCCGCTGCTGACTGCAGCGGCGCATGCGCACAAGGGGATTCTCGGCTGAAAATCCGGCAGTGGCCGACTGGCCGGGATGAAATCTCCCGCGCGCATGCGCGGGAATGACGATATCGTGGCTCCGGCCACTCACAGCGCCGGAGCCACGATACCCGGAAGGAACGCAGAGGGAGCATGTCAGCTCCCTCGGCGTGGATCGGGCCAGATGTCGGGGCCTCGTTCTAAGGTAAGTATTTCATAATGAGCTAGTATGCGGTGCATACTAGCTCATTATGCCTTTTGCTTTGCAGGTGGTAAAAAAAAACAAAAAAACATTAGCGGGTTTACTACCGCTTTAACGGCCATGGGGAGGGGGACAAGGGGCAACTCCATATTAACGGCCATGGGGAGGGGGACAAGGAGCAACTCCATATTAACGGCCATGGGGAGGGGGACAAGGAGCAACTCCATATTAACGGCCATGGGGAGGGGGACAAGGAGCAACTCCATATTAACGGCCATGGGGAGGGGGACAAGGAGCAACTCCATATTAACGGCCATGGGGAGGGGAAAAGGAGCAACTCCATATTAACTGCCATATGGGGGGGACAAGGGGCAACTCCATATTAACAGCCATATGGGGGGGGACAAGGGGCAACTCCATATTAACAGCCATGGGGGGGGGGGGCAAGGGGCAACTCCATATTAACAGCCATGGGGGGGGGGGCAAGGGGCAACTCCATATTAACAGCCATGGGGGGGGGGGGGGGGGCAAGGGGCAACTCCATATTAACTGCCATGGGGGGGGGGGGGCAACTCCATATTAACGACCATGGGGGGGGACAAGGGGCAACTCCATATTAACGACCATGGGGGGGGGACAAGGGGCAACTCCATATTAACGACCATGGGGGGAGGACAAGGGGCAACTCCATATTAACGACCATGGGGGGAGGACAAGGGCAACTCCATATTAACGACCATGGGGGAGGACAAGGGGCAACTCCATATTAACGACCATGGGCCATGGGGGGGGACAAGGGGCAACTCCATATTAACGGCCATGGGGGGGGGGGGGACAAGGGGCAACTCCATATTAATGGCTGGGGGGGGGAACAAGGGGCAACTCCATATTAATGGCTGGGGGGGGGCAAGGGGCAACTCCATATTAACGGGAATGGGGGGGGGACAAGGGGCAATTCCATATCAACGACCATGGGGGGGGGGCGAGGGGCAACTCCATATTAACGACCATGGGCCATGGGGGGGGGGGGGGACAAGGGGCAACTCCATATTAACGGCCATGGAGGGGGGGACAAGGGGCAACTCCATATTAACGGCCATGGAGGGGGGGGACAAGGGGCAACTCCATATTAACGGCCATGGAGGGGGGGACAAGGGGCAACTCCATATTAACGGCCATGGAGGGGGGGACAAGGGGCAACTCCATATTAACGGCCATGGAGGGGGGGACAAGGGGCAACTCCATATTAACGGCCATGGAGGGGGGGACAAGGGGCAACTCCATATTAACGGCCATGGAGGGGGGGACAAGGGGCAACTCCATATTAACGGCCATGGAGGGGGGGCCAAGGGGCAACTCCATATTAACGGCCATGGAGGGGGGGCCAAGGGGCAACTCCATATTAACGGCCATGGAGGGGGGGACAAGGGGCAACTCCATATTAATGCCCATGGAAGGGGGGACAAGGGGCAACTCCATATTACCGGCCATAGCGGGGACAAGGGGCAACTCCATATTACCGGCCATGGCGGGGGAGGGGCAAGGGGCAACTCCATATTAAAGCGGAGGTCCACCCTAAAGTGGACCTTCCGCTCATCGGAACCCTCCCCCCCTCCGGCGCCACAATTGGCACCTTTCAGGGGGGAGGGGGGGTGCAGATACCTGTACAGCACAGGTATCTGCACCCACTTCCGGGATAGCTCTCTGTGGAAAGGGGCGTAGATTACGCCCCTTTCCGCAAGTGCCTGCCCCTTTCCGCAAGTGCCCCGCTGCCTGCTGGGAAACACACAGATCCCAGAGGCAGCGGGGACCGTCCTTATTGCGCAGCGCGACTCGCGCATGCGCAGTAGGGAACCGGGAAATTAAGCCGAAAGGCTCCATTTCCTGATTCCCATACCCAAGAGACGATCTAGAGATCGGCTTCGGGTGCCGACATCGTGGGCGCGCTGGACAGGTAAGTGTCACTATTTTAAAAGTCAGCAGCTGCAGTACTTGTAGCTGCTGGCTTTCAGTTGCTGTCAGTTTGGTTCCCCAATAGAAACTCCTGCCCCTTTTTGGGTGACAAGTTTCACCCGGTTTTTAAAAGGGGGGGTTCTAAATGCCCCCCAAAACGCATGTCATGCATCTTGCAGCGATTGCCCCGCAATTTGGAAGTAGGGGGCAGAATTGTGGATTCCGCCTGTGGTTCCTAATCGCCACGTGTGTGAATGGGGCCTTTAAGAGTAACTGGATGTACATTGCAGGGATTCTATGTTACCGATTCCTACCTTTTGTTGCTCTGTGATTGGTTCTGTTCAGAATCTGAGTGGGAGGGATTATGTACATTATAAATTCAGCTGATTGGCTCTCAGACGTTGCAGGGTCAACATCCCTAAAACGGCCAATCTCAGCCATTACCGGACAAATAAGGAGAAAAAGAAACGGTTAGATTGTGTCCAATAAACAGACGCATCCTTTGTAGACATTTATTTACCAAAAAATCCAACATTACAGAAAGAAAATAAATACAAACTAAGGTCGCTGCTTCGTGTGATGGGGGGGGGGGCAGTCTACTTATAGCACGCAAGGAAAAGGCACCCACAACATTGTCATCTAATAGATGACTCCACCCACAACCGCGCCCAGTGCACTCCAGTCTGTATACCCCCAATGAAGGGTGGCGGGGGGAGGGGGTCAGCCCATGTTCTTGCGATTCCCATATCCCCGGGGGTGGGTGTCCTTCCACCTGTCCCAGTTTCGAGCATTCTGCAGGGTCTCGGGTCATCGGTCTCCACCTTCCGCTCACGCTCAGCCGCCTCCGCTTCATCGTCTAAAAGGAAAACAAAACAATTGAACCGAAAAATGAGAACCGATCTGAAGAGCAGCAGACACAGCCGCTGGGTGCAGCCATCATGGACATCATAAGCCCCAGACGACTCAGAGCAGTCAGTCACACTACTACCCCCCCCCCCCCCCCATCTCTCCCCCGCCACTCCATAACCCTCACCGACCTCCCCCGCCACTCCATAACCCTCACCGACCTCCCCCGCCACTCCATAACCCTCACCGACCTCACCCTCCCCTCCATACCACTCAACGACCTGCCCCCGGCCCTACATACCCCTCACCGACCTGCCCCGCCCCTACATACCCCTCACCCAGCCCACCCACCAGCAGGCCCCTACAAACCCCTCACGACCTCCCCCGCTCCTGAACAACCAGCCTGCCCCTGCATACCGCTCAGCGACCAGCCCGCGCCTGCATACCGCTCAGCGACCAGCCCGCCCCTGCATACCGCTCAGCGACCAGCCCGCCCCTGCATACCGCTCAGCGACCAGCCCGCCCCTGCATACCGCTCAGCGACCTCCCCCGCCCCTTCGTAGCGCTCAACGACCTGCCCGCCCCTACATACCCCTCACCGACCTGCCCGTCCCTATACCGACCTCCCCCGCCACTCCATACCGCTCACCGACCTCTCCCGCCACTCCATACCGCTCACTGACCTCCCCCGCCACTCCATACCGCTCACCGACCTCCCCCGCCACTCCATACCGCTCACCGACCTCCCCCGCCCCTTCATAGCGCTAACGACCTGCTCCGCCCCTACATACCGCTCATGACCTGCTCCGCCCCTACATACCGCTCACGACCTGCTCCGCCCCTACATACCCCTCAGCGACCTCACCCGCCCATTCATAGCACTCAGTGACCTCCCCCGCCCCTTCATAGCCTGACCTTCACCGACCTGCCCCGCCACTCCATAACCCTCACCGACCTCCCCAGCCACTCCATAACCCTCACCGACCTCCCCCGCCACTCCATAACCCTCATCGACCTCCCCCGCCACTCCATAACCATCACCGACCTCCCCGCCACTCCATAACCCTCATCGACCTCCCCCGCCACTCCATAACCCTCATCGACCTCCCCCGCCACTCCATACCCCTCACCGACCTCCCCCGCCCCTCCATACCCCTCACCCTCCCCTCACTGACCTCACCCTCCCCTCCATACCACTCAACGACCTGCCCCGGCCCTACATACCCCTCACCGACCTGCCCCGCCCCTACATAACCCTCACCGACCTGCCCCTACATACCCCTCACCGACCTGCCCCGCCCTACATACCACTCGGCCAGCCCACCCACCAGCACACCCCTACAAACCCCTCACGACCTCCCCCGCCCTCAACGACCTCAGCGACCAGCCCCGCGCCTGCATACCGCTCAGCGACCAGCCCGCGCCTGCATACCGCTCAGCGACCAGCCCGCGCCTGCATACCGCTCAGCGACCAGCCCGCGCCTGCATACCGCTCAGCGACCAGCCCGCGCCTGCATACCGCTCAGCGACCAGCCCGCGCCTGCATACCGCTCAGCGACCAGCCCGCCCCTGCATGCATACCGCTCAGCGACCAGCCCGCCCCTGCATATCGCTCAGCGACCAGCCCGCCTGCATACCGCTCAGCGACCAGCCCGCCCCTACATACCGCTCACGACCTGCCCGCCCCTACATACCGCTCACGACCTGCCCGCCCCTACATACCGCTCACGACCTGCCCGCCCTACATACCGCTCACGACCTGCCCGCCCCTACATATCGCTCACGACCTGCCCGCCCCTACATACCGCTCACCGACCTCCCCCGCCACTCCATACCGCTCACCGACCTCCCCCGCCACTCCATACCGCTCACCGACCTCCCCCGCCACTCCATACCGCTCACCGACCTGCCCCGCCCCTACATACCCCTCACCGACCTGCCCCGCCCCTACATACCACTCGGCCAGCCCACCCACCAGCACACCCCTACAAACCCCTCACGACCTCCCCCGCCCCTCAACGACCTCAGCGACCAGCCCGCGCCTGCATACCGCTCAGCGACCAGCCCGCGCCTGCATACCGCTCAGCGACCAGCCCGCGCCTGCATACCGCTCAGCGACCAGCCCGCGCCTGCATACCGCTCAGCGACCAGCCCGCGCCTGCATACCGCTCAGCGACCAGCCCGCGCCTGCATACCGCTCAGCGACCAGCCCGCCCCTGCATACCGCTCAGCGACCAGCCCGCCCCTGCATACCGCTCAGCGACCAGCCCGCCCCCTGCATACCGCTCAGCGACCAGCCCGCCCTACATACCGCTCACGACCTGCCCGCCCCTACATACCGCTCACGACCTGCCCGCCCCTACATACCGCTCACGACCTGCCCGCCCCTCCATACCGCTCACCGACCTCCCCCGCCACTCCATACCGCTCACCGACCTCCCCGCCACTCCATACCGCTCACCGACCTCCCCCGCCACTCCATACCGCTCACCGACCTCCCCCGCCACTCCATACCGCTCACCGACCTCCCCCGCCACTCCATACCGCTCACCGACCTCCCCCGCCACTCCATACCGCTCACCGACCTCCCCCGCCACTCCATACCCCTCAGTGACCTCCCCCGCCCCTGCATACCGCTCAGCGACCAGCCCGCCCCTGCATACCGCTCAGCGACCAGCCCGCCCCTGCATACCGCTCAGCGACATGCCTGCCCCTGCATACCGCTCAGCGACATGCCTGCCCCTGCATACCGCTCAGCGACCTCCCCCGCCCCTTCATACCGCTCAACGACCTGCCCACCCCTATATACCCCTCACCGACCTCGCCCGCCCCACATACCGCTCACGACCTGCCCGCCCCTACATACCGCTCACCGCCCTGCCCGACCCTCCATACCGCTCACCGGTCTGCCCGCCACACCGCTCACCGACCTCCCCCGCCACGCCATACCGCTCAACGACCTCACCCGCCACGCCATACCGCTCAACGACCTCACCCGCCACGCCATACCGCTCAACGACCTCACCCGCCACGCCATACCGCTCAACAACCTCACCCGCCACGCCATACCGCTCAACAACCTCACCCGCCACTCCATACCGCTCAACGACCTCCCCCGCCACTCCATACCGCTCAACGACCTCCCCCGCCACTCCATACCGCTCAACGACCTCCCCCGCCACTCCATACCGCTCAACGACCTCCCCCGCCACTCCATACCGCTCAACGACCTCCCCCGCCACTCCATACCGCTCAACGACCTCCCCCGCCACTCCATACCGCTCAACGACCTCCCCCGCCACTCCATACCGCTCAACGACCTCCCGCCACTCCATACCGCTCAACGACCTCCCCTGCCACTCCATACCGCTCACCGACCTCCCTCGCCCCTCCATACCTCTCACCGACCTCACCCGCCCCTCCATACCTCTCACCGACCTCACCCGCCCCTCCATAACACTCACCGACCTCACCCACCCTTCCATATCCCTCAACGACCTGCCCGTCCCTACATACCCCTCACCCACCTCCCCCGCCCCTACATACCGCTCACGACCTGCCCGCCCCTACATACCGCTCACCGACCTCCCCCGCCCCTACATAACCCTCGCCGACCTCCCCCCGCCCCTACATACCGCTCACCGACCTCCCCCCGCCCCTACATAACCCTCGCCGACCTCCCCCCGCCCCTACATATCCCTACATAACCCTCGCTGACCTCCCCCCGCCCTACATACCCCTCGCCGACCTCGCCCGCCCCTACATACCCCTCACCGACCTCGCCCGCCCCTACATACCGCTCACGACCTGCCCGCCCCTACATACCGCTCACCACCCTGCCCTGCCCGACCCTCCATACCGCTCACCGACCTCCCCCGCCACGCCATACCGCTCACCGACCTCCCCCGCCACGCCATATCGCTCACCGACCTCCCCGCCACGCCATACCGCTCACCGACCTCCCCCGCCACACCGCTCACCGACCTCCCCCGCCACGCCATACCGCTCACCGACCTCCCCGCCACGCCATACCGCTCACCGACCTCCCCCGCCACGCCATACCGCTCACCGACCTCCCCCGCCACGCCATACCGCTCACCGACCTCCCCCGCCACGCCATACCGCTCACCGACCTCCCCCGCCACTCCATACCCCTCAGCGACCTCCCCGCCACGCCATACCGCTCACCGACCTCCCCCGCCACTCCATACCCCTCAGCGACCTCCCTCGCCCCTGCATACCGCTCAGCGACCAGCCCGCCCCTGCATACCGCTCAGCGACCAGCCCGCCCCTGCATACCGCTCAGCGACCAGCCCGCCCCTGCATACCGCTCAGCGACCGCCCGCCCATGCATACCGCTCAGCGACCAGCCCGCCCATGCATACCGCTCAGCGACCTCCCCCGCCCCTTCATAGCGCTCAACGACCTCACCCGCCACGCCGTACCGCTCACTGACCTCACCCGCCACGCCGTACCGCTCAACGACCTCCCCCGCCACGCCGTACCGCTCAACGACCTCCCCCGCCACGCCGTACCGCTCAACGACCTCCCCCGCCACGCCGTACCGCTCAACGACCTCCCCCGCCACGCCGTACCGCTCAACTACCTCCCCCGCCACGCCGTACCGCTCAACTACCTCCCCCCGCCACGCCGTACCGCTCAACTACCTCCCCCGCCACGCCGTACCGCTCAACTACCTCCCCGCCACTCCGTACCGCTCAACTACCTCCCCCGCCACTCCGTACCGCTCAACGACCTCCCCCGCCACTCCGTAACGCTCACCGACCTCCCCCGCCACTCCGTAACGCTCACCGACCTCCCCGCCACTCCGTAACGCTCACCGACCTCCCCCGCCACTCCGTAACGCTCACCGACCTCCCCCGCCACTCCGTAACGCTCACCGACCTCCCCCGCCACTCCGTAACGCTCACCGACCTCCCCCGCCACTCCGTAACGCTCACCGACCTCCCCCGCCACTCCGTAACGCTCACCGACCTCCCCCGCCACTCCGTAACGCTCACCGACCTCCCCCGCCACTCCGTAACGCTCACCGACCTCCCCCGCCACTCCGTAACGCTCACCGACCTCCCCGCCACTCCGTAACGCTCACCGACCTCCCCCGCCACTCCGTAACGCTCACCGACCTCCCCCGCCACTCCGTAACGCTCACCGACCTCCCCCGCCACTCCGTAACGCTCACCGACCTCCCCGCCACTCCATACAGCTCGCCGACCTCCCTCGCCCCTCCATACCTCTCACCGACCTCACCCGCCCCTCCATAACGCTCACCGACCTCACCCACCCTTCATATCCCTCAACGACCTGCCCGTCCCTACATACCCCTCACCCACCTCCCCCGCCCCTACATACCGCTCACGACCTGCCCGCCCCTACATACCGCTCACCGACCTCCCCTGCCCCTACATACCGCTCACCGACCTCCCCCGCCCCTACATAACCCTCGCCGACCTCCTCCCGCCCCTACATATCCCTATATAACCCTCGCTGACCTCCCCCGCCCTACATACCCCTCGCCGGCCTCCCCCGCCCCTACATACCCCTCACCGACCTCGCCCGCCCCTACATACCGCTCACGACCTGCCCGCCACGCCATACCGCTCACCGACCTCCCCCGCCACGCCATACCGCTCACCGACCTCCCCCGCCACGCCATACCGCTCACCGACCTCCCCGCCACGCCATACCGCTCACCGACCTCCCCCGCCACGCCATACCGCTCACCGACCTCCCCCGCCACACCGCTCACCGACCTCCCCCGCCACGCCATACCGCTCACCGACCTCACCCGCCACGCCATACCGCTCACCGACCTCACTCGCCACGCCATACCGCTCACCGACTTCCCCCGCCGCTCCGTAACGCTCACCGACCTCCCCCGCCACTCCGTAACGCTCACCGACCTCCCCGCCACTCCGTAACGCTCACCGACCTCCCCCGCCACTCCGTAACGCTCACCGACCTCCCCCGCCACTCCGTAACGCTCACCGACCTCCCCCGCCACTCCGTAACGCTCACCGACCTCCCCCGCCACTCCGTAACGCTCACCGACCTCCCCCGCCACTCCGTAACGCTCACCGACCTCCCCCGCCACTCCGTAACGCTCACCGACCTCCCCCGCCACTCCGTAACGCTCACCGACCTCCCCCGCCACTCCGTAACGCTCACCGACCTCCCCCGCCACTCCGTAACGCTCACCGACCTCCCCCGCCACTCCATACAGCTCGCCGACCTCCCTCGCCCCTCCATACCTCTCACCGACCTCACCCGCCCCTCCATAACGCTCACCGACCTCACCCACCCTTCCATATCCCTCAACGACCTGCCCGTCCCTACATACCCCTCACCCACCTCCCCCGCCCCTACATACCGCTCACGACCTGCCCGCCCCTAGATACCGCTCACTGACCTCCCCTGCCCCTACATACCGCTCACCGACCTCCCCCGCCCCTACATAACCCTCGCCGACCTCCTCCTGCCCCTACATATCCCTATATAACCCTCGCTGACCTCCCCCCGCCCTACATACCCCTCGCCGGCCTCCCCCCGCCCCTACATACCCCTCACCGACCTCGCCCGCCCCTACATACCGCTCACGACCTGCCCGCCCCTACATACCGCTCACCAACCTGCCCTGCCCGACCCTCCATACCGCTCACCGACCTCCCCCGCCACGCCATACCGCTCACCGACCTCCCCCACCACGCCATACCGCTCACCGACCTCCCCCGCCACGCCATACCGCTCACCGACCTCACCCGCCACGCCATACCGCTCACCGACCTCACTCGCCACGCCATACCGCTCACCGACTTCCCCCGTCGCTCCATACCGCTCACCTAACTCCCCCGCCACTCCATACCGCGCTCAACGACCTCCCCCGCCACTCCATACCGCGCTCAACGACCTCCCCCCGCCACTCCATACCGCGCTCAACGACCTCCCCCGCCACTCCATACCGCGCTCACCGACCTCCCCCGCCACTCCATACCCCTCACCGACCTGCCCCGCCCCTACATACCACTCACCCAGCCACCCACCAGCACGCCCCTACAAACCCCTCACGACCTCCACCGCCCCTCAACGACCTCAGCGACCAGCCCCCGCCCCTACATACCCGCTCAGCGACCAGCCCCGCCCCTGCATACCGCTCAGCGACCTCCCCCGCCCCTTCATAGCGCTCAACGACCTGCCCGCCCCTATATACCCCTCACCGACCTCGCCCGCCCCACATACCGCTCACGACCTGCCCGCCTACATACCGCTCACCGCCCTGCCCGACCCTCCATACCGCTCACCGACCTGCCCGACCCTCCAAACCGCTCACCGACCTCACCCGCCACGCCATACCGCTCACCGACCTCACCCGCCACGCCACACCGCTCACCGACCTCCCCCGCCACACCGCTCAGCGACCTCCCCCGCCACTCCATACCGCTCAGCGACCTCCCCCGCCACTCCATACCGCTCAACGACCTCCCCCGCCACTCCATACCGCTCACCAACCTCCCCCGTCACTCCATACCGCTCACCAACCTCCCTCGCCCCTCCATACCTCTCACCGACCTCACCCGCCCTCCATACCTCTCACCGACCTCACCCGCCCCTCCATACCTCTCACCGACCTCACCCGCCCCTCCATACCTCTCACCGACCTCACCTGCCCTCCATACCTCTCACCGACCTCACCCGCCCTCCATACCTCTCACCGACCTCACCCGCCCCTCCATAACGCTCACCGACCTCACCCACCCTTCCATATCCCTCAAGACCTGCCCGTCCCTACATACCCCTCCCCCACCTCCCCCGCCCCTACATACCGCTCACGACCTGCCCGCCCCTACATACCGCTCACCGACCTCCCCCCGCCCCTACATATCCCTACATAACCCTCGCTGACCTCCCCCGCCCTACATACCCCTCGCCGGCCTCCCCGCCCCTACATACCCCTCACCACCTGCCCGCCCCTACATACCGCTCACCACCCTGCCCTGCCCGACCCTTCATACCGCTCACCGACCTCACCCGCCACGCCATACCGCTCACCGACCTCACCCGCCACACCGACCTCCCCCGCCACACCGCTCAACGACCTCCCCCGCCACGCCATACCGCTCAACGACCTCCCCCGCCACGCCATACCGCTCAACGACCTCCCCCGCCACTCCATACCGCTCAACGACCTCCCCCGCCACTCCATACCGCTCAACGACCTCACCCACCCTTCCATATCCCTCAACGACCTGCCCGTCCCTACATACCCCTCACCCACCTCCCCCGCCCCTACATACCCTTCGCCGACCTCCCCCGCCCCTACATAACCTTCGCCGACCTCCCCCGCCCCTACATAACCTTCGCCGACCTCCCCCGCCCCTACATAACCTTCGCCGACCTCCCCGCCCCTACATAACCCTTCGCCGACCTCCCCCGCCCCTACATACCCCTCACCGACCTCCCCCGCCCCTACATACCCCTCGCCGACCTCCCCCGCCCCTACATACCCCTCGCCGACCTCCCCCGCCCCTACATACCCCTCACCGGGCCTCCACCGCCCCGACATATCCCTCACCGGGCCTCCACCGCCCCGACATACCCCTCACCGGGCCTCCACCGCCCCGACATACCCCTCACCGGGCCTCCACCGCCCCGACATACCCCTCACCGGGCCTCCACCGCCCCGACATACCCCTCACCGGGCCTCCACCGCCCCGACATACCCCTCACCGGGCCTCACCGCCCCGACATACCCCTCACGGGCCTCCACCGCCCCGACATACCCCTCACCGGGCCTCCACCGCCCCGACATACCGCTCACCGGCCCCCCCGCCCCTCCATACCGCTCACCGGCCTCCCCGCCCCTCCATACCGCTCACCGGCCTCCCCGGCCAACATACCGCTCAGCGACCGGCCCGCCCCTACATACCGCTCAGCGACCGGCCCGCCCCTAAATACCGCTCAGCGACCGGCCCGCCCCTAAATACCGCTCAGCGACCGGCCCGCCCCTAAATACCGCTCAGCGACGGGCCCGCCCCTACATACCGCTCAGCGACGGGCCCGCCCCTACATACCGCTCAGCGACGGGCCCGCCCCTACATACCGCTCAGCGACGGGCCCGCCCCTACATACCGCTCCCGCCCCTACATACCCCTCACCGACCTCCCCCGCCCTCCATACCGATCACCGACCAGTCTCCCCTCCATACCGCTTACAGATCAGCCCGCCCCTCCATACCCCTCAGCGACCTCCCCCGCCCCTCCATACCCCTCGGCGACCTCCCCCGCCCCTCCATACCCCTTGGCGACCTCCCCGCCCCTCCAATACCCCCGGCGACCTCCCCCGCCCCTCCCAATACCCCTCGGCGACCTCCCCCGCCCCTCCAATACCCCTCGGCGACCTCCCCCGCCCCCTCCAATACCCCTCAGCGACCTCCCCCGCCCTTCCAATACCCCTCAGCGACCTCCCCCGCCCCTCCAATACCCCTCAGCGACCTCCCCCGCCTCTCCAATACCCCTCAGCGACCTGCCCCGCCTCTACAATACCCCTCAGCGACCTCCCCCGCCCCTACATATCGCTCACCGACCTCCCCCGCCCCCTTCATAGCCCTCACCGACCTCCCCCGCCCCCTTCATAGCCCTCACCGACCTCCCCAGCCCCTTCATAGCCCTCACCGACCTCCCCCACCCCTACCTACCCCGCCTCTTCATACCACTCGCCGACCTCCCCCCGCCTCTCCATACCCCTCGCCGACCTCCCCCGCCCCTACATAACCCTCGCCGACCTCCCCCGCCCCTACATAACCCTCGCCGACCTCCCCGCCCCTACATAACCCTCGCCGACCTCCCCCGCCCCTACATAACCCTCGCCGACCTCCCCCGCCCCTACATAACCCTCGCCGACCTCCCCCGCCCCTACATAACCCTCGCCGACCTCCCCCGCCCCTACATAACCCTCGCCGACCTCCCCCGCCCCTACATAACCCTCGCCGACCTCCCCCGCCCCTACATAACCCGCCGACCTCCCCGCCCCTACATAACCCGCGCCGACCTCCCCGCCCCTACATAACCCTCGCCGACCTCCCCCGCCCCTACATAACCCTCGCCGACCTCCCCCGCCCCTACATAACCCTGGCCGACCTCCCCCGCCCCTACATACCACCCACCGACCTCCCCCGCCCCTACATACCACCCACCGACCTCCCCCGCCCCTACATACCACCCACCGACCTCCCCCGCCCCTACATACCACCCACTGACCTCCCCCGCCCCTACATACCACTCCCTGACCTCCCGGCTCCTACATACCCCTCAATGCACTTTTCTATGTATTGCTCTGCACTGACACCACAGTCATAAGCAAGCGGGGGGGATTCCCTGTCGGGTAGCCTGTTCTGGCCCCCGTCATGATTTCTTAAAGGTGCCCCTGTAAATATCTGTACACACAGATCCTCTATACACATAAACATGACTGGGACCTACCTCTAGGTGTGCTGTGCACTCCTTGCTCTGGAAGGACCCCTTTACTCAGGTGGCTCTCATACCAATCATCTACGGTCATGGTGGGAAGACTCGGGTACCCGGCCCCGAACACCCTGCGGGTGGCGATACACAAGAGCGTGACCAATGGAAACACACACCATATACAAGAGACTATAAACTACCCATAAAATAAATCCCCGTACTTTGCCTGAAGAGCATCGCGGGTCAGTATGAAGGGTTGCATCGGGGGTCGTGTTGGGCGCGGCGGACGAGCCAGCTCTTCTCCCTACAGGGGGGGCGAGGAAAGAAATGTCAGCTGCTGTTACAGAAGCAAGAGTTTACCCCCTCTAATACTGGGCACTTCCCCCCCCCCAATATTGGGCACCAGCACCCCCTTCCTCCCTCCAGCCCCTCCCACAATACCGGGCACTTCTACCCCCAATACCATGCACAAGCAGCCCCTTCCCGCCTCCAGCCCCTCCCCCAATACCGGGCACTTCTCCCCCCAATACCGGACACCAGCCCAATACCGGGCACAAGCAGCCCCTTCCTGTCTCCAGCCCCTCCCCCAATACCGGCACTTCTCCCCCAACACCGGGCACCAGCACCCCCTTCCTGCCTCTAGCCCCTCCCCCAATACCGGGCACCAGCAGCCCCTTCCTGCCTCCAGCCCCTCCCCAATACTGGGCACTTCTCCCCCAATACTGGGGGCCAGCACCCTCTTCCTGCCTCCAGCCCCTCCCCCAATACCAGGCACTTCTCCCCCAATACTGGGGGCCAGCACCTTCTTCCTGCCTCCAGCCCCTCCCCCAATACTGGGCACTTTGTGTTGGTCAATCACACAAAATCCCAAGAAAATGCATTTCTGTTATTGATTGTAACATGACAACATGTGGGAAATTTCAAGGGGTTGCCACATACACTGTAGGAGGAGATTTGGCTGAAAACACGCCCCACCACACAGCTTCAACAACTCCCTATTGGCTGCAGATACTGAATTACATCTCACGGGGGACCTGACATCCAATCGCAGAAGAGGCGGAGACAGGAGGTGCCCTGCTATTGCTGGAGGAGTCTCACTCACCTTCTTGATCAACTCCCGGGCCCTCACCAGGGGGAGCTCCTGGTCTATACTCTCCACCTCCTCCAGGGCGGTGCACACCCACTGCCGGAGCTGCAGGAGGTAG
This sequence comes from Lithobates pipiens, assembly GCF_037356315.1. Classification (NCBI taxonomy): domain Eukaryota; kingdom Metazoa; phylum Chordata; class Amphibia; order Anura; family Ranidae; genus Lithobates; species Lithobates pipiens. The sequence goes on along the minus strand of NW_027507720.1, from coordinate 521 downwards.
AACTCCCGGATCTGCTCCTCCTCCGCTCTGCCACTCTTCACCGCCTCCTTCATCACCGCCAGCTTTCCCTCCAGACTCTTCTTCTGCTTGTACCTTCATCAGACAAGGAGAGAGTCAGAGGCCCCGCCCCCAGAGAAATCACAGCTCCTCCCTCAGAGACATGTAATGTGCTGACCCAGCTCCTCTGCCCCCACCCCCTCCCCTCAATATTCAGGGAACGGGGTGAAAATAAATACTACCACTGCTGGTTGGTGTAACATCTCCACCTGAACGCCTCCCCTGGGAAACCAATTCCTGTCTGTGCTGTCCCAGCTCCTCTCCTAAGACTGTCTTAATTATTGTCTATGCTGGCCCAGCTCCTCTCAATTTACTGAAAGGAAGTGATTACAGTGACGAATGTGTCTACACTTGGCCAATCACAAAGCACGGGCAGCTCTATGGGGCGCTCACACGGACCGGTTGGTTCACAACAGCAGAGGGGGGCATATAAATAGGAAGCCCATTGAAGGTTAGCAGGCAAT